>NC_134698.1:21559099-21859099 GCF_050947455.1 Rhinoderma darwinii
CCACTCATTATATTATTAGTGGGGAAGCGCATGGTAAAGGGGGACTCCTGTGCTTATGCATCTGAGGAATTGCTGGCGGTCAAGTTCAGGGATCGCAAAGATGTGTATGTGCTAAGCACGATTCATACCGCAGGAACAGTGGCAGTGAGGGAAAGAGGGGCAACATCGGACAAGCACAAACCAGTGAGCGTGTCCGAATATAACAAGTACATGGGGGGGGGGTGGATTTAAGCGACCAGGTTTAACAGCCCTATCTAGTAAAACGCAAAACTAAAACCTGGTACAAAAAAGTGGCCATTAATTTGTTACAGGTGGCCATCCACAACTCATTTGTGCTCTACAAAAAAAACAGAGGCAGAGACACATACCTGGATTTCCAGGGAAAAATTATTGAAGGCCTCATTTTTGATGTTCAGGACACCCGAGAATGCCCCCAGTCTGAGGATGTCACGCGACTGACTGAAAGACTCTTCATCAGTCGGATTCCCCCAACACCAACCAGAAGCAACCCCCAGAAAAAGTGCCGCGTCTGCAGAAAAGACGAGCACCGCAAAGATTCCCGATATTTCTGTCCCTCATGTCCCTCACAACCAGGCCTGTGCATTGAGCCATGTTTTAAAAAATACCACACTGTTCTGAATTATTAGATTTTAGTTAATTCGTTGAAAATATATTTGCCCTACATTACGTTTTTATTTTTCCCCTGATTTTACTCCAAGGGTGAGGGAGGGAATGGGTGGGGGGTGGATGTCATGTTTGCATGTTCTCTAAAGTTCATCTGCTGGAGAGCTCCATTTGCATAAACCTGCAATTTCTTATTTTAGAAAACCCAAAAAAATAAATTCCCATTATACCCCTAGATGAATATTTTGGGATTTCTGCTTCAAGAGCAGATATTTTGGACGTGTTATAGAAACTCTGTTGAGTTTTGTAAAACCAGCTTTGAAAAAAAGCGATTTGTGAAATAAGCTTCTTCTATCGTCCGCCCTCCTACATCTCTATGTGATAAATAAGGCCCACATATTTGGTAACCCCATGCACGGGAGAAGTGGAAGAATGTGAAAGGAGATGAATTTTGTCCGTGGTCTATACCGTGTGTGAAAAATACTAGCCTAAACTGACGCATTTGCTAAAAAAGCGCTGATTTTATTTTGTTCCATCTTATTCAAGAAACTTTCAGAAGAAAACTGGACTTGCTAAAAATATGATAAACCCCTTGAAGGAAACCTTGTGGGGTCTACTTGTGTGAATGAAGTCATTTATGGGGTGATTCTAATGTTTCAGCAGCATTACGCCCCCCAGAAAACAGTATGCGGCTATAAAATCAAATGCAGAATTCCTGGACCAAAAAGGCCAAAAAGCCTCCTTTTATGCCAAGCCCTGGCACATGCCCGCACAGTGAATAAGGCACACATATTTGGTATCCCCATGCACGGGAGAAGTGGAAGAATGTGAAAGGAGATTAATTTTGTCCGTGGTCCATACCGTGTGTGAAAAATGCTGGCATAAACTGGCGCAATTGCTAAATTCTTGAATTTTTTTCCAATTTTGCCCACTTTAGAGAAAAAAAAAAAATGATATATACTGACAAATGCCACTAAAACAAAGCCCTATCTGTCCTTTAAAAAGAGTGTAAAATTCAAAGATGAACTTTATTCACCTGCAGAGTTATAGTCATCTAAAGAAGCGCATAGCAAAATTGTGAAATTTGCTCTGGTCATTTAGCTGTAAAACAGCCTAGTCCTTAACCGGTTAAAAGAATTAAACCTATTTAGCCTTGAAAAAAGACGACTAAGGGGGGACATGATTAATTTATATAAATATATTAATGGCACATACAAAAAATATGGTGAAATCCTGTTCCATGTAAAAACCCCTCAAAAAACAAGGGGGCACTCCCTCCGTCTGGAGAAAAAAAGGTTCAACCTGCAGAGGCGACAAGCCTTCTTTACTGTGAGAACTGTGAATCTATGGAATAGTCACCGCAGGAGCTGGTCACTGCAGGGACAGTAGATGGCTTTAAAAAAGGCTTAGATAATTTCCTAGAACAAAAAAGTATTAGCTCCTATGTGTAGAAATTTTTTCCTTCCCTTTTCCCGTCCCTTGGTTGAACTTGATGGACATGTGTCTTTTTTCAGCCGTACTAACTATGTAACTATGTAACTATGACATGTGTCACTTTATGTGGTAGTAACTTTGGAATGCCTTTATTTATCCAAGGGGATTCTGAGACTTCTCTGGTGACACATTGAACTTTATGTTAGTGGTAAAATTTGGTTGATACATTCAGTGAAAAACAGAAAAAATTACAGAAAATGTGGTGTAAGGCAGATGGTTAAACCACACAAAATAGTTATTAATTAACAATTTGTTTTTTTAAATAAAGGATTTAATATTGAAAAAAGGTTTTTTTTACAACTGTTTTTTTTTTGTCTCACTAGGTGACTTGAAGTCAGGAATCCCTGATCGCTATTCTAATACACTGCACTACATGTAAAAGTGCTGTCAGTTACTCACTGACAGCAAACCTAAGGCAGGACAAACTAGGCTTCCGTAGATGACAAACCCGGAGGCCATTGTTAGGCCTCCTGTTGCCATAACATGATGGAATAGAACGTCAAGGAGCAGGAAGGGGTTAAAGGATCTGCTAACGTCTTGGTGCCAGATACCACAGGACACTTTTAAAGATCTTCTGAAATCCATGTCCCAACGGGTCAGAGCTATTATGGCAGCACGAGGAGGACTACACAAGGCAGGTGGTTTTAATGTTATGTCTGGATGGTGTATATGTTAGTAATTAATTTCTATTCATTTGTACATTGATGGAAATTAGGGTATGTTCACACGCATACTCAAAAATATCTGAAAATACAGAGCTGTTTTCAAGGTTTTCAGCGTTTTTTATGGCCGTTTTTGGAGCTGTTTTCAATATTGTCTAGGAAAAACGGCTCCAAAAGCGGCCCAAGAAGTGACTTGCACTTCTTTTGTGAACATACCCTAAAAAAAGAGTAACTTTTCTGTGCTTTTTATTTTTACAATTTATATCAATCACCCTAAATATTGTAATCTTGGGGCCTACATTGCTCCTATGTAAACATGGGAACGCCACCATTCTCACCAGTTTTAAGGCGTAATGTAAGTCTTAGGCCAAAATGTAGTAGTAGTTGAAACGCCAATCCAACCGAGATGGAATATGAAATATCCAAGATAGAAGGGAGTCCCAGGCATAAAATAAGATAAGATAACTTTATTAATCCCCGAAGGGAAATTCCAGTATCACATAAATGGATTCTGGGAAACGGCATCAGGGATCTTTTATTATTAGGTCTCTGTGCAGATTGAGATTCTGGCGTCCAAGGTGAAGATGATGAAGAAGACTAGGTGGTACTGTAGACAAAACAAAAAATAATCAGACCAGACGATAATCACTCAGCAATATACTGGTGCCGAAGCTCCAGCCATGATTTCACAAAAATACTATAGATGTCAGTGATCATACCTGTACTGCTGGTGTTTCTTCTGTACCACAGCTGTTGGTACTTATCTCCTCCTCTTTCTTTGAAAGGCATGGACGCGGCACAAGGGACAGCGTGGATTTGTCGGGATCCAATGTGCAATACAAGGCAGATGGAATATGTGAGAACATGGCAGAACGGTGACTTGCTCTCCAATCTCATAGTCCTCTAGGCATATAGTGCAGGACTGGATGTCTTCATTTTCAGTAAAGGTTCGAGATGGGAGTCTATCAATCTGCCTGCCTCTCCTGCCTCGCCGACGTTGTCTTCTCTGCACAGGTCTGCTGTCTGTGGTCTCTGTTGTCGACTGTTGGTTGGTAAGCAGCTGACTGGTGCTTGGTGTTGGCTCCACCAGCCTGTTAGATGTTTGCTGAGGAGATCTGCTTCCTTCTCTGGATGGCTGCAGGTTTGGTAGCGGCTCACTGGTGCTGGGGTCTTGTGTTGGTTCCTCCAGCCTTTCGGATCTCTCCTGAGTAGTTGATGGAGTAGACCCAGGCTGGGATTCTCCAGGAATTCTGAGCTCGGTCTCACTATTAATACGACGGCCACTTGTCGTTTCAGACTGTTCTATTGGCTCAGGTCGTAATGGGGACCGGCTTCTGTCCGCTCCTTCTTGCTGCAACCTACGGCGCGGAGGAACTTGACCACGTCTTCGTCTCCTGTCGGGGACATTGTCATGGTCTTCATCCTGCTCCACACTCTGACGTCTTCTATGTCCAGATCTTAATCTTCCATCAGCAATGCCTAGATGTGAAACAATGTGTATAACATATATTAATTATGTACAGAAAAAATGGGAAAAAAGATCAATACCAGACATTTCCTATGGACTCGCGTGGCCTTCTTTCTAGAGGAAAGCTCCCATGTTTTTCTAATCTTGGACAACCGTTTTGATACTATGAATATATACACAGTCGAGTCACATTATTATAACTACTACTAATATCCAGAGTAACCGGCGTGTGCAGCACGGACAGCAGTAGACGGGCTGGGAGTGACTCAATAAGGTGCTGGTCAGTGGTCTCATATGTGGAGCCTCGCTGACTCCATACATCCCACATTTACTGGAGGGTGCGTGGGGGAGGATCCATAAAGCGAACAACACGATTGACGTGGTCCCACAGATGCTCAATTGGGTTCAAGTCTGGAGAAATAGGGGGCCAGGGAAGTACTTGGAAGTCTTGGTCGTGCTCTTCCAACCACTGTCGGGCATTTATAGTCGTGTGACATGTCGCATTGTCTTGCTTTAAGATTCCATTTGCTCCAGGGAAGACAATCAGCATGTATGGTGGATGTGATCTGTAACGATGGATTCATATCTAAATCGGTTCAGAGCCTTCCATATGGATGAGTGGCCCAGAGAATGCCATGGAAAAATACCCCAGATGCTGACGTCGCCGCCAGCTTTTTCCAGCAATGGTTGTAAAGTCCATCCTTTCGATGAAGCAGAAAACGTGATTTATCCGAGAAGACAACACTTTGCCAATCATCGGTGCTCTGAGACCAATACTGCCGTGCAAATTGAAGCCATTTTCTCTGATGCACCTTAGTTACATAGGAGCAGTGACCATCCGTCGGGTTCGGAGCCCCATACGCAGTCGGGTTCGCTGAACTGTTGTATTAGACACACGTCTGGTAGCCACCGTTCACCTCTCAAATACATGGCACGTGGTGCTCTGCAGTTTCCATGTCCGTTATTCCCAATGGTGCCATTTGTCCACTCACGATACACTGTCACCACAGCAGCACGCGAACAGTTCACAAACTGCGCTGTTTGAGAAATACCGCCACCCTTGGTCCGAAAGCCAATAATCATCCCTTTTTGCAACTGAAAAACGGTGCATTTTTTGCGGACGCAAAACGGACATGTTTGTGTGAAACTAGCCTACATGTATCTGATATAACAAGTTCCACTTACCACCTTGATTTATCCGGGAACTTTCGTCTATTGCAAGCTGCAAGAGTTCTCGGTAACTCATTGTTCCTTGTAGCAGGCGGCTTGATGTTTAAATTCTGGAACAATGGAAAAACGGGATTCCTCAAATAAGAGGGAATCTACCACGATGTTCAGAAGTTGCACTGGTGTTTAAGTGCTCTGAACAGATGATGTAGTAGTCGCTTTGTAGTACAAATTCGCTCTTTGAAAAACCAAGTGAAGTTTCAGCATCAGCATCAACTCGAGATATGGCACTGATGTGACTGCGCTTGGGGTCCTTAGAACTTCACGCCATTGTGATGTCACTGCTATAGATGCCACAACCTCCATTGTTCTGATGACATCACTGCCTGCAGTGATGTCATAATGCTTACGGTATGTCATAAACGGTCCCCTGCTCTGCATTATACCAATCACTGCAGCAAAGCCTCCAAATAAATAAATAAATATATATTCAATTTTTTTATATTTACATATTGCAGCTGAAAATCTCTATTATTTGTTTGGTAAATGTTTCTCTATAATTGTTTAGTAAATGTTGTAGCACACAATTCATCTAAGTAAAAGTCTAAGTAACAGATTACCACAATGGAGAGGTGGAAATGTAACTTTATTTTTCTAAAACGAGATGGTTCTGGAGTAAATAAGAATCCTTTATAACCTAAAGAGGTTGTCTGGTATAAGAAACCCATTGTAAATACCCTATTGGGGAATTCTAAGTTAAGAAAGGACAAGTCTCCTATTGATTTCACTGTGTAATGCTTAGTTTCTCCTGTGGTGGCGCTGCAGGGGAATTCAACACTTCTCAAGTTCCATCACAGATTAAATCTGATCGCTGGGGGTCACAATCAGCGACATTAAGCTGCACTATCTGGATGTACAAATTACACTGGATGAGGGCCATATTGTGACAGACATTTACACCAAACCAAGTGACTGAAAATAACTTTTTAATTTTAGCTTTCAACCCAAATCAGCACAAAAATAAAATTTCACAAAGCCAACTACATAGTGATAGAAAATGCCGCAGAACTTCGCATATAAATGAGACGGATATGTGAGAGGCAGATAGATAGGGCGTGCTCTAGCAAAGTAAAAAATGAGCCCCCCATTACTTTATTTTTCTGATCTCAAATTCCAAGATACAATCCCGTTAGTAAGCCCTAAATATACACCTCCTGCAATGAGCCATAATACAATTGTGGGGATCAGACCTTAACCACTTCCTGCCGCAGCCATTTTGAATTTTTTTATTTTTGTTCTTTCCTCCTCACCTTCCAAAAGCCACAACTTTTTTATTTTTCTGTTGATGTAACCATATGAGAGCTTGATTTTTGCAGGACGAGTTGTAGTTTTTCATGGCACCATTTATTGTACTAATGAAATGGGAAACTGAAAGAACTTTCTTTGTGGGGTGAAATAGGAAAAAAACAGATTTCTCCATTGTTTTTTGGGTTTCGTTTTTATGGAGATCACCGCGCGGTTTTGTTTCGCCATTATCTGAGAGCCATACGTTTTGTTTTCTTTCCGTCGCTGCAGCAGTGTGAGGGCTTGTTTTTTTGTGGCACGAGCTGTCGTTTTTATTGGTTCATGAGACTTTTTGATCATCTTTTATTCCATTGTTTGTGGGAGATGAGATGACCAAAAAACAGTGATTCTGCCCTTCTGTTTGTTTTAATGCATTCACCATGTGGGTTAAATAATGTTATTTTGTTATAGCTCTGACTTTTACGGACGTGGCAAAACAAGTTATGTTAATTTACTTTTTTTACATTGATTTTTTTTAAACTTTTAATATTTTAACTTTATATATATATATATATATATATATATATATATATATAAACTTCATTTAACTGTATTCTACTTTCTTTACTTGCCCTCTAGGGGACTTAAACCAGCAATCATTGGATCGCTTGCAGGATATACTGCAATACTAATGTATTGGCGTATATCGTGTTCTTTACCTGCTCTTATCAAGCCTTGCCAGGGGTGCAAAGATGGCAGACCTGAGGGTCTACATTAGTCCTCCAAGCTGCAATGACAACCATCGGCACCACGCAATCGCAGGGGGGCAATGGGCCGTCAGAGATAGCCACCCCCATATTTCTAATGGCTTAGTTACCGCAGTAACTATTGACCTCAGCATCTAAGGGGTTAAACGAGTGGGATCGTAGTAATCTACGATTTCGCTCGTCGCAGTGAACTGTCAGTTATAACATACAACCAACACCAGCAAATTATGGAGTGAGCTCAGTCCGTGACCCCACTCCATACTTCCCTCCTGGCCTACACCGTATATATACATGTTGGTTGTCATGGAAGGGGCTAGGCAGCATTGAAGGGTTAAAAACTAATGACGTTTTGGCAACCAAAGGTGCCCACCTCAGCATCAGAGCCCCATAGCAGCTTCTATGGCTACTAGGGCTATAGTTATGTCCATGTACAGGGGGAAGATTTGACAGTAACACTACAGGTGATGTATTATCACAGTATACAGCTAGTATTAGGATAAAATAGAATGACGTACCAGTCCCCAGACATTAGTAGATACGGGTCACTAAGCAAATCATGGTGGTTCCAAGTACCAGGCTCAGGACCAACACCTAGAAGAGGAGGAGAGAGAATAAGGAGGTTAAAACGTGGCCAGGTGCGGTGGATTCACTGCTTGTACACAATGCATCTTAAAGGGGTTATGCGGGGACTAAAAATTATTAGCAGTGTTCTCACTGAATTATGTGATGTCACGGTTTGTGGGTATGTGGACCCACCAGGCCGCACCGCCATAGCAGCGAGGCAGCTGGCCAAACAACAGGGAACCCCAGAAATACAAAGTCCCGCACAAGGGTACCAGGATAGTCCAGACAGTGGCCGCAGCTCTGGCACGGATGGAGGTAGGTAACACAGGACGTGGCGGATGACACAGGTGCAGTAGACACGACTCCAACTAGTAGGCACAGGAACAAGAACACAGTACGGGATACAGGAACGGGTAACAGGGCAAGGGTAACAACTGGAACGGGAAACAGTAAGGGACCATTTGAAAGACAGACTTGGGGTATACTAACAATGCTCAGGCAAGGATCAGATGGGTTGGGCCCTTCTTATAGTCCAGGAAATCATGTGTGTTGATGATGGCGATTTCCTACATGTGCGTGCGCTGGCCCTTTAAGAGAGGGCACGAGCGTGTGCGTGCACCCTACGGGACAGAGCAGATCATAGCAGAAGTAAGCACTGACGTCTCCTGGGAAGGAGATGGGAACCAGCGCTCACAGATCCATGGCTGCGGGCGTCAGGTGAGTGGACCCGATGGCCCTGGACGCTACAGTATCTCCCCCTCTTACGCCCCCTCTTCTTGGGACTAGAGCGAGAGAGGAACTTCTTAACAAGAGCAGAGACATCAAGGTTCTCCTCCGGCTCCCAGGACCTCTCCTCAGGACCAAACCCTCTCCAGTCCACCAAATAGAAAGTCCTTCCTCCTACCCTTTTGCAGTCCAGGATCTCCCTCACCTCGAACACATCAGAAGAACCGCTGGGAGCAGTTGTGGAACAGGAAGTCTTGCTGTAGCAGTTCAGGACCACTGGTTTCAGGAGAGACACATGAAAGGAGTTGGGGATTCTGAGGGTAGGAGGCAGCCGCAGTTTATAGGAGACAGGGTTAATCTGTTGCCGAATCTCAAAAGGACCGAGAAACCTGGGAGCAAACTTGTATGAAGGCACCCTCAAACGAATGTTCCATGAGGACAGCCAGACTTTGGTACCTGGAAGATACTGCGGCGGCTCTCTTCTTGTATCCGCTTTTCGCTTCATGCCCGGGTCTGTTGCCAGATTTACAGGAAGTCCCCAAATGCAGAGTCAGCAGCGGGTACCTGAGAAGTAGTAGACACTGGAAGAGGGACTCTAGGATGTTGACCGTATACAATGTAAAACGGAGTGGAAGTGGTGGACTCGCTTGTGTGGTTGTTGTACGAGAACTCGGCCCAAGGAAGAAGCTGTACCCAGTTATCATGCTGTAAGGAAATGAAGTGACGGAGATAATTCTCCATGATCTGGTTGATCCTCTCGACTTGCCCATTGGACCGGGGGTGATAGGCTGTGGAAAAGTCCAATATCACATCCAGGAGTTTACAGAGAGCCCTCCAGAACCTCGAGGTAAACTGAAACCCCCGATCGGACACAATGTGAAGGGTAAGCCATTCAAGCCGTATATGTGCTGGATGAAGAGATTCGCCATTCGGGGAACAGAAGGTAGGCCGGTCAGCGGGATAAATTGTGCCATCTTCGAGAACCGGTCCACCACCACCCAGACAGTGTTGCATCCTGCTGAGGGAGGAAGGTCAGTGACAAAGTCCATCACAATGTGCTGCAAGGTGGAATTGGGTATAGGCACAGGTTGATGGAGGCCAGCAGGCTTGGAGTTAGTAACCTTGTTAGAAGCACACACCGTGCAAGAAGAGACAAAGTCCACAACATCCTTGGGAAGCGTGGGCCACCAAAAGTGACGAGCAATCAGTTCTCGGGTTTTACGAACACCAGGGTGCCCAGCCAGTTTAGAACTGTGTCCCCATCGGAGAATTCTTCTCCTGCCAGCTAATCGAACAAAAGTACTCCCCGGAGGGATGTCTCTAACCTGCAAAGGATTGGCAGTGATAATGCAGGACGAGTCTATGATAGTTTGAAGAGACTCCACCGTGTCATCCGTTTCAAATGACCTGGACAGGGCAATGGCCCTCACATTCTTGTCAGCGGGACGTAGTGGAGCACAAATTGTAAACGGGTGAAGAACAGCGGCCACCTGGCTTGACAGGGATTTAGTCGTTGAGCGGACTGAAGGTAGGTGAGGTTCATGTGGTCGGTGTAGATTAGGATGGGGTGAGCTGCGCCCTCCAGCAGATGTCTCCACTTCTCCAGAGCCAATTTGATGGCCAGTAGCTCCTGATCCCCAACAGAGTAAATGCGCTCTGCAGAAGAAAAAAGTCTCGAGTAGTAGCCACATACTACTGCCTTTCCTTTGGGGCTCCTCTGGAACAGAAGTGCGCCTGCACCAACATAAGAGGCGTCCACCTCCAAAGAAAACTGTATATATACGTCAGGATGATAGAGGATTGAGGCAGAAGTAAAGGCTTTTTTGAGACTAAAAAATGTGGACTCTGCCTCTGGGGTCCACACCTTGGCGTTCACACCGTTCTTGGTAAGGGTGGAAATAGGAGATGTCAGTGATGAGACGTTTGGGATAAACTGCCGGTAGAAATTGGCAAATCCCAGGAAACACTGTATGGACCTCAGACCTTGAGGACGTGGCCACTCCAGGACAGCTCTCACTTACTCAGGATCCATCTTGAGACCTTGATCCGATATGATGTAGCCCAGGAAGTGCAGAGAACTCCTCTCAAAGACGCACTTCTCCAGCTTGGCGTATAAATGATTCTCCCTTAATCGTAGTAGAACTTGACGGACATGCCTCCGATGAGTCGTCGGATCTGGGGAGAAAATCAAAATATCATCGAGATAAACAACAACACAGATATAGAGGAGATCTTGGAAGATATCATTAACGAGTTCCTGAAACACTGCAGGAGCGTTACACAGTCCGAAGGGCATCACTACGTATTCGTAGTGCCCGTCACGGGTGTTAAATGCCGTCTTCCATTCGTCACCCTGGCGGACCGGAGCGGAAGTGAGATGGGGACCAGCGCTCACAGATCCATGGCTGTGGGCGTCAGGAGGTGAGTGGAACCGACGGCCCGCGGCCATAGATGCTACATGTGAGTAAACTCGCTAATATACATTCCCGTCCCCCTTGGTGCTGTTTCTGAGATTTTCATAGATTTTTATAGCGCTGATGAGGAACCGGAAGTCTAGTTGTACAGTCTTCTTTGGTGATGACACGACTCTTCGTCATGTGATCGGCCCCGCTGTACTCTATGTTCTCGCTGTACTACTGCTCCTGCAGTATACGGAGCACAGCGCCGCACTCTGAGAGGTTCCTCTGAGAGGTTCCTGTTGTTTCTCCTTTGCTTTATCCAATGCTAAAAACTAATAATGATTTTTTTTTTTTTTTAAATGCAAGCCCCTCAGTTGGAGTCACTGGGACCCAACACTAGAATTTCATCTGATTTGACAGATTATGGCACAATTTTCTATGGGGAATTTATGGTGGTTATTTTGATATTCCCATACTGTTCTTTGACACAGACCACCTACCTAAACATTGCTACAGACAAATCCACCTCTTCATGGTAAAGGTATTCTCTAATGTCAGTGCTGTCTTACAGCAGGATAATGCCCCCGCCACACTGCAAAAATCGTTCAGGACTGATGTGAGGAACATGACAAAGAGTTCAAGGTGTTGACCTGGCCTCCATATTCTTAATTTAATCGATCATCTGTGAGATGTGCTGCAAAAACAAATCCAATCCATGGAGACCCCTACTCACAACTTACAGGACTTAACCCCTTAATGACGAAGCCTAGGTTGGGCCTTAAGGCTCAGAGCCCATTTGTCTAATCTGACATTATCTAAGGGGAGACATTTCCTCTACCTGTTGCAGGAAAAAAATTTTGGGCCAGTTTGTGGAAGACCCAACTAGAGGTGAAGCTCTGTTGGATCTGGTCATTTCTAATAATGCAGAGTTTGTTGGGAACGTCAATGTTCGTGAAAACCTCGGTAACAGTGATCACAATATAGTTACATTTTACCTATACTGTAAAAAACAAGACAAACGCAGGCTGGGAGGGCAAAAACATTTAATTTTAAGAAAACCAATTTCCCCAGGATGAAGGCGGCAATTCAGGATATAGACTGGGTAGAACTAATGTCAAATAATGGGACAAATGATAAATGGGAGATTTTCAAATCTACTTTGGGTTATTATAGTGCAAAATGTATTCCTATAGGTAACAAGTATAAACGACTAAAATTTAATCCCACATGGCTTACACCTTCTGTGAAATGGGCAATACATGACAAAAAAAATCTGAGGGTACATCTGAAGCCTTTGTAAAATATAAAGAGCTTAATTAAATCTGTAAAAATGTAATAAAATTAGCAAAAATACAAAATGAAAGGCAGGTAGCCAAGGATAGTAAAACAAATCCCAAAAAATTCTTCAAGTATATAAATGCTAAAAAGCCAAGGTCTGAACATGTAGGACCCCTAGATAGTGGTAATGGGGAGTTGGTCACAGGGGATCAAGAGAAGGCAGAGTTACTAAATGGGTTCTTTAGCTCTGTATATACAACTGAAGAAAGAGCAGCTGATGTAGCCGGTGCCAGTGCTGTTAATATATCAGTTGATATATTGAATTGGATGAATGTAGATATGGTCCAAGCTAAATTAAATAAAATAAATGTGCACAAGGCCCCGGGACCAAATGGGATACACGCTAGAATTCTTAAAGAGCTTAGTTCAGTTATTTCTGTCCCCCTTTTCATAATATTCAGGGAATCTCTAGTGACTGGAATAGTGCGAAGGGACTGGCGCAGGGCAAATGTGGTGCCTATTTTCAAAAAGGGCTCTAGGTCTTCCCCGGGTAATTATAGGCCAGTAAGCTTAACATCCATTGTGGGAAAAATGTTTGAGGGGCTATTGAGGGACTATATACAGGATTATGTGACAAAAAATAGTATTATAAGTGACAGCCAGCACGGTTTTACTAAGGACAGAAGTTGTCAAACTAACCTAATGTAAAGGATCTGCCAGGCACAGCTTCGGGGTTAACGCCCATAGGTAATCAGTCTTCACCTGAGTCTATGTCTCTGAGACTGACTCCAGCTTCCACCACTCAGGCTGGCAGGCTTAGGAGTGGGAGAGCCTATCGCAGCCTGGCCAGACTCAGCTAGCTCCCGCCCTCTGTCTATTTATACCTGCCTTTCCTGTTCCTCCTTTGCTTGTGATTCTTCTCGTGTGGTTTCCTGGCCCAGCTACAGCTTCTGACTATTTGATCCTGCTCCATATTGACCCCGGCTTACTGACTACTCTCCTGCTCTGCGTTTGGTACCTCGTACACTCCTGGTTTGACTCGGCTCGTTCACCTCTCTTGTTGCTCACGGTGTTGCCGTGGGCAACTGCCCCTTTTCCCTTAGCTTTGTGTACCCTTGTCTGTTTGTCTCGTGCACTTACTGAGCGTAGGGACTGTCGCCCAGTTGTACACCATCGCCTAGGGCGGGTCGTTGCAAGTAGGCAGGGACAGAGTGGCGGGTAGATTAGGGCTCACTTGTCCGTTTCCCTACCCCTATCACTACAGGTATGCTGTGTAAAATAACCATTAGCAAGAGGAGTGGAGTCGATACCCACTACCGGGACAGGTTTAGGCAAATCAATCAAAGGCATAGCTAGAGACATAGCAAATTCCACAGACATGATATTAGCAGAAGACCCTGAATCCACGAAGGCACTGCCGGTAGCAGACCTACCACCAAAAGAGACCTGAAAGGGAAGCAAGATTTTATTACGTTTCATATTTACGGGAAATACCTGTGTGCCCAAGTGACCTCCCCGATGATCACTTAGGCGCGGAAGTTCTCCGGCTGCATTCTTACGCTTAGGACAGTTGTTCACTTGATGCTTGACATCCCCACAGTAGAAGCAGAGACCATTCTTCCTGCGGAAATCTCTACGTTGTTGGGGGGACTCGAAGGCCCCGAGTTGCATAGGTACCTCTGAGTCTTCCGGGGAGGAACGAAGCAACGGAACCTCGGGAGGCATCATGGGGGAGTCAGAGGAGAAAACATCAAGACGTTCAAGTCGTCGTTCCCTGAGACGTCGGTCAAGTCGTACCGCTAAAGCCATAACCTGGTCTAGGGAGTCAGAAGAGGGATAACTAACTAGCACATCTTTCAGGGCGTTCGACAGACCCAACCTAAACTGGCACCTTAAGGCAGGGTCATTCCACCGAGAAGCTACGCACCACTTAATAAAGACAGAGCAATACTCCTCAACAGGTCTCTTACCCTGACGTAAGGTCACCAGCTGACTCTCGGCAAAAGCAGTCTTGTCAGTCTCGTCATAGAGGAGTCCGAGAGCAGAAAAGAAAAGATCAACGGAGGAAATTTCAGGGGCGTCAGGAGCCAAGGAGAAGGCCCATTCTTGGGACCCTTCCTGGAGCCGGGACATAATTATACCAACCCGCTGGCTCTCAGAACCTGAGGAGTGGGGCTTCAAACGAAAATAGAGCCTACAACTCTCCCGAAAGGAGAGAAAAGACTTCCGGTCCCCTGAGAACCGGTCGGGCAACTTGAGGTGGGGTTCAAGAGGTGAGGTGAGGGGGACTACCATGGTAGCATCAGGCTGGTTGACCCTCTGAGCCAGGGCCTGGACCTGTAGGGAGAGACCCTGCATTTGCTGAGCCAGGGTCTCCAGGGGGTCCATAGTGGTGTCAGGGACAAGGGTAGACTAGGTATGGCTTGTGATTATGTAATGACGGGGGTGGGGAGACAGACAAGTGAGCCCTAATCTACCCGCCACTCAGTCCCTGCCTATTTGCAACGACCCGCCCTAGGCGACGGGGTACAACTGGGCGATGGTCCTTACGCTCAATAAGTGCACGACAGACAAACAGACAAGGGTACACAGAGCTAGGGGGAGAAAGGGGCAGTTGCCCACAGCAACACCGTGAGCAACAAGAGAAGTGAACAGGCCGAGTCAAACCAGGAGAGTACGAGGTGCCAAACGCAGAGCAGAAGAGTAGTAAACAACCGGAGTCAAATCAGGAGTGTACGAGGTACCAAACGCAGAGCAGGAGAGTAGTCAGCAAGCCGGGGTCAATATGAAGCAAGGACAATAGTACAAGAAGCTGCAGCAGGGGCAGGAAACCAAACAAGAAGAATCACAAGCAAGGAGGAACAGGAAAGGCAGGTATAAATAGACAGAGGGCGGGAGCTAGCTCCGTCTGGCCAGGCTGTGATAGGTTCTCCCACTCCTAAGCCTGCCACCCTGAGTGGTGGAAGATGGAGTCAGTCTCACAGACATAGAAGCAGGTGCAGACTGATTATCTATGGGCGTTAACCCCGAAGCTGTGCCGGCAGATCCTTTACACCTTTCCAGAACACCTGCGGCATCTACAGGTCGTGTTGGAACGAATGGGAAAGTATGGACTCAAACTAAAACCCAGTAAATGCCGCCGGCAGATCAAGTACCTAGGCCATGTCGTGAATGCAGCAGGAATTGCACCTGACCCAGATAAGATCAAAGCCGTACAGGAGAGGCCCATTCCGCAGAACACCACGGAAATACGAGCTTATCTCGGATTGGTCGGTTACTATCGGAGATACATCCGAGACTTCGCAAAAATTGCGAGTCCCTTGAATCAGCTCCTCTGTGGACAACCCACACAAAAGAAGGGGAGTCGAAGCCCCAGGGTGGGGGACCATAGGCAAGAGCCACAACAAGCGGCATTCGAAGCGTTGAAGACTCGGCTGGTGACAGCACCCATCCTCGCGTTTGCAGACTTCACCCAGCCATTCCGACTGTACACTGACGCAAGTCTAAAGGGACTGGGAGCGGTCTTGGCCCAGCAGCAAGGAGATGTGGGGCGCGTTATCGCCTATGGTAGCCGTAGTTTGCGACTGTCAGAACGCAATCCGACCAATTACAGCTCATTCAGGCTCAAGTTGTTGGCCATCATGTGGCCTGTTACCGAACGGTTTGCCGAATACCTGGTCGGGACTCCAGTGGAAATCTACACGGATAACAATCCTCTGGCGTATCTTGGCACGGCAAAACTGGGGGCGATGGAACAACGATGGATGGCCCGACTGGCTCGATTCAACTATACCATTCGTTACAAACCCGGTAAGAACCATACCAACGCCGATGCACTCTCCCGACAGCCGTGTGAGACCCCGGGCGGAGAGGTGGACGATGAACGGGTGGAAGTAGAGATACCCCCACTACGCGTGGTTCATCCCCCAGTGCAGCAGCAACCGGTAGTGACAGCCATACAAGGGATTGGAGATTTGACTGAAATGTATGGTAGGGCCAAGTGGAAGAAGCGGCAACATCAAGATCCAGACATCCAACTAGTCGATGAGTGGGTGTGTCGACCGGGAAGGCCTACGGCAGCAGAGCGAAGCAGGTTGTCAGCACCAGCTAAAGCATTGGTTCGGCAGTTGGAACGACTAAAACACCATAATGGAGTGTTGTATAGAAGAGTGTGGGCCCCATGGGAACATCGTGACATATGGCAATTGGTCTTACCCATAGCAGACGTGAAGCCAGTGTGTAAGTGGATGCACGAGAACCAAGGTCATTTTGCAGTGGAAAAGACTGTACAGATCATCAGGAATCACTTCTATGTTCCAAACCTGGAATAAGTAATGAGAGATGTCTACAAGGAATGCACCGAGTGCGTCCTACACAAGGCAACAGTACAGTCGGAGAGACCCATGACCATTGTGACGGGTGAGCCACTAGAACTACTGACGGTAGACTTCTTAACAGTCCAGGAAGTTACCTCGGGGCACGGATATGCGTTAGTATGCTTGGACCATTTTCAAAATTTGCCGTGGTGATACCTACGTGGGATCAGACCGCTCCGATGACCGCAGCTGTGTTCTGGAAGCATGTTATCCGTCCGTATAGGTGCCCCAGACGCATCTTGTCAGATCAAGGACCGAATTTTGAGTCGGATCTCTTCCGTGAGCTGTGTATTTTACACGGAATTCGAAAATCCAGAACGACTCCGTATCACCCACAAGGGAATGGGGCTTGTGAGCGGTTCAATCGCACCTTGCTCGGACTATTAAAGACCATGGGGGACGAACGGCAAGAACGGTGGCCTGAATATGTAGACGACCTGGTATGGGCCTATAACAACACTGTGCATAGAGCTACCGGGTATACACCATATAAATTGATGTTCGGCCGACCCAGCTGGGTTCCTTTGGATCTTTTGTTAGAGACGCCGGAGGTGGAAGTCAACCGTTCCCCATCGCAATGGGTACAGGAACACCAACGGCGGTTGAGTGCAGCGAAGGGCGTCATGGAAAGAGCTAGGCCCACGGAGAGCCTGCCCCCTATGGAAGAACGCCAGCGAGCATTTCATACTGGGGACCGAGTGTTGGTGCGGAATCGCAGGGCAGTACTTGGCTGTAAGCTGGAGCCCCAATGTGAGAGGGAACCATATGTGGTGATAAACCGCGTCGATCCCGGGCTTCCTGTGTATGAAGCGCAACCAGAGAGTGACCAGGGACCGAGCCGGAGGCTGCATCGCAACCTGTTGCGGCCATGTACCTTTCTGACACCAGAAGCAGTTATGTCAGCAAGACAAGAAGACCCGCAGAATACGCCACCGACAGATACTGACGGAGATTGGTGGTTGATGGTTCCATCCAACGGCCCTAGTGTAATCTGCGAACCACTACCGACAGAGACAGGCCGTCCAACGGAGTGGGCGGAGATCCCTGCAACGGAAGTGAATCGTGAATTGCGTTACCCTCAGAGGTGTAACCGCAACCGACAACCGGACTATTTGCAAGACTATGAAGTTTAGTGCAGAGAAATGCACTTGATAACCAGGGGGGAAGTGTAAGGGTGCACCTGTACTTACCTCTCCCCGGGGGCCAAAGCAGGGACACGGGCTTGCCAGGTGGCTCGGGAGTTTGGCTCCGGAGCGGACGAGCGTCTTGGGCGTCATGGCGACGGCCGCACTGCCGACAGCCATGACGCATGCGCCCAGCAGTGAAGCAGGGCGAAGTCTCGCGATGCCGGGACTTGGGGAGGAGGAGGAGACCGGATGAAGAGAGAGGACGGGAGAGGCGAGCGGAAGTTAGGGAGCGCGGCTGGAGAGAGTGTGGAGGAAGGAGCAGGGGAAGCCAGAGCGAGAACGCTAAAAGGGGGAAAGTAAGGTCAGGTGACCGACCCCAGCCGAACGAGCAGAGGGGAACCCACAGCGTGGATACAAGAGGCAGAACCACAGAGGGCTGCCGGATCAGCGACAGCAAGGAGGGAAATCAGTGTGGCAGCAGCAGAGGACCGACAGGAGGAACGTGTAAACAACTGTAACATTTGCATGGAACTGTTGTTGATGAATCACCGCCTGTTACATTTGCATGGAACTGTTGTTGATGAATCTTGTTGGATCAGAAGCAGACAGAAGGAACGATCGGGTTAACGGGACTTTATTGGACTATTAGCTGGACTTTGTGAAACCTTAGCGTCAACCCGCAGGTACAGTTGCGTCCTAGGGGGTCCACCGTTTGGACCGCCGACTGAGGAGAGAGAGGGTTTGTCGCGAAAGGTAGCGGATAGCTCCGCAAGCACCCGTGACGGTGCCAGTAGGTACGGGTAGTACACTGATTCCCACAACGCGACCCATGGGCCGGGGGTGTGACTCTTACCCTGGTAGCTCCCACCGTGACTGACAGCGGCGTGACCGTAGCCAAGCCTGGCAACGTGGGGTCAGGCACAACCTCTCTCCGGGGGACTTCCAGCGGGATCGAAAGTCCTCAACCTCAGGATTCCTGTCTGCTCCATACAAGAGAAATTCCTGTTACCTGTTCATTGCAGTAAAGAAGTTGAACAAAAGAAGTTGTGTCTCTTGCATTGCGTACCGACAGTGGTAATTCCTCCTACGCGTGTCCCAAAAGAGGGATAACGCAGAAAAAAAGAGAGTCTCCAGGGGCGCTGCTGCACTAAAGAACGTAAATAGGCATGGAATGCAAATGGTATAATGGATGATTTATTAGGTACAAGAGGCTACGCGTTTCAATGCCGCACCGGCATCTTCATCAGGCCATTGAAACGCGTAGCCTCTTGTACCTAATAAATCATCCATTATACCATTTGCATTCCAAGCCTATTTACGTTCTTTAGTGCAGCAGCGCCCCTGGAGACTCTCTTTTTTTCTGCATCATCAGCACAACTTCTGCGGTTTTCCCTGGAATACCGGCGCAGAGTCCTGGCAGCAGCAGCAACCATTCTCTCAACTGTTTGTCGTCCACATACCCTAGGTGAGCACCAATTTGGACATTTGGTATTTTGCACCTCTGTTGCCCGGTTAATCTACACTATGTGGCGCTGTGTTTTCTATCTCCTATCTGCAAAAGAGGGATAAGAAAGGACACCATCTATCAGTGAGACACATGCCCGAAAATACCTGACCTGTCCATAAAGGATTCCGTCATAGCGTACCACACACATCTATGTATTATCCTGGTGCTGATAGCGTGCCACTGCCTTCTAAAATAGACATCATGGACCGCTTGTTAAAAAGCCATTGCTTTTTCCGATACTATCGTGTGTGTATAAACACCGTCAGGCATCACCGCCAAAAAGGGATCATTTTTGGACCGTTTTATTTAAGTTTAAAAAGCATAAAATATATGACAGTACAATGTTTTAAAACAGGCTGTTATTACCACCGGCTACCAGTCATTTACCCATAGCCATATACTGTGTGTTGCTGTCACATTGATGTCACTAATGCTGCCTTGGCATTGAACAGCTCGATAGAGGTTGGATATGATCCTAATTGACCTTTCAGAGAAATCGTGGCACAATCGATTTGAGACAAATTTATTCTGATCTAATCGAATCTGACGGCCAGTTTGATACGGGAAATTCACTCATTACCGCTCACAAGTTTTGACTAAATAACAGCCCTCGTATGCAGACATGCAAAATATATATAAGAAAAAATTATATATTTTATAGCAGCCAAAATAAAAAAAAATTACGTTGATGTAAGACAATTTTAAAGTTTTGCAATTTAACAAACAAAAAACAAGAGTATTTTGCAATATTATTCTGAAAAAAAATGGACTACTGATGGCAGTTGTCAGAAGGCTCATATCAGCAAATTTTTAATTGCTTAATCTTTTAGTCTCTTGCACAAGGTTTGTTGACAATGCATTTCTGAAATCTACAGAATTTCATTAAATTTTACATAATCTAAATTTTTTGCAATGAGGAAAAGCAGACACTATAAAGGAAATCTATATAAAAAGGGAAGAACATACAAACTCAGTGGGGGTTAAATGGGTTGTCTCTGGATTTGACGCCTCATTTTCAAATAACGGCGCGTAAAAAGAAGCCCCGTAAAAAGAAGTGTATGTCACTTCTTGAGCCGTTTTGTTTGTTTGTGTAGCATACCCACAGAAGCAGCACAGACAACATCATACAGCAGTAATGAGCAGTGTAGCTGTGAATAAAACAGGGGGAGGGTAAAAGTGGCTCATAAGTGCAGAAAGAGGCAGTTTTCCCTAATAAGACATATTACAAAGTCTCTAATATTTGCTTGTACTATTGATTTATGCAAAATTGTTCATACTACAGTGACCATCTAAATCAGAATTTTACATTTTTGTAGATGAAAAAACAAGTAATTTCAACACTAAACACAATTTTTGGGAATTAAAGTGGTTTTCCTCGCATTTAAATAAATAACCCCTTAATGACATGCCACGTACATGTACGTGACAGCCGTTAAAGGGAAGTATGGAGCGGGCTCACGGGCTGAACGCGCTCTATACTTAACAGGTGAAGGCTGTGTAATACAGCCAAAACCTCACTGCAACGGGCGGAGTCAAAGATCACTATGATTTTGCCCGTTTAACATCTTATGTGGGACACGGTCAATCGCAACCACAGCATTTAAATAGATAGATTCACAGGGGCGTCTCCCTCCAACATGCCATCGCCCCGCCCCCCGCATGATGCATGTTATGGCAGCCTGGGGGCCCCCTGCTCTGCCATCTTTTTACTCCTTTGAAGCCCTGCCTCTTGCAGGGCTTTAAAGGAGACTGTCAGTATAGCGATATACTGCAATACATTAGTATTGCAGTATATCATGCAAGCGATCCAATGATTGCTGGTTTAAGTCCTCTAGGGGGACTAATAAAAAAAATAAAAAAAAGTTTTTCTTAATGTTGCAAAAAAAAAATGTTTAATGTTCAAACACTCCCTTTTTCCCATTTTTTCCATAAAGCAATGTTAAAAAAAATTAAAGTTAACATAACTAGTGTCGCCGCGTCCGTAAAAAGTCTAATATAGCAGTAAATAAATATTCGGCACACAATGTGATGATTTTAGCTAATCTTTCGGTTTTATTTTATCAAAACTTAATGCCAGAGGTTTAGTGTGACGTTTCGGTCGTATATTAGACCTTCATCAGGCGCTTGTACTTCCTGGTGTCTGGTTCATCCAGTCGTTGGCGCTGCGTATATTAGTAGCAGTTTACTGCTTTCTTATGGCTCTACTAATATACGCAGCGCCAACGACTGGATGAACCAGACACCAGGAGGTACAAGTGCCTGATGAAGGTCTAATATACAACCGAAATGTCACACTAAACCTCTGGCATCAAGTTTTGATAAAATAAAACCGAAAGATTTGCTAAAATCATCACCTTGTGTGCCGAATATTTCTTTACTACGTAATTGGGTTGGGACCCTATTCGTGCACCTACCGGATCTTGTGCGCTCGGAACCACTACATATCATAATATAGCGTTGGTGAAAGCAGTAAAAAAAATATATATATACAAATATATAAAATATAAAAAGCAAATTGCTGTTTTTTGGTCACCTTAGCGCTCCAAACAAATAGAATAAAAAGTGATCAAAAAGTCGCTTGCACCCCAAAATGGTATAGGTGAAAACTACAGCTCGCCCCACAAAATGTAAGCCCTCACACCGGTATAGTGACGGAAAAATAAAAAAAGTTATGGCTCTCAGAATAAGGTGACAGAAAACATTATTTTTCTTTAGCAAATAGTTTTATTTTTTCTAAAAGTGGTAAAACATAAAACAAAACATAACAATGTGGTATCGCTGTAATCGTATCAACCTGTAGAATAAGTTAAACATGTAGTTTTTTACCGCCTGATGGACGCCGTTAAAACAAAACCCCCCAAAAAATGGCGTAATTGATGTTTTTTGCCTATTTGACATCAGAAATAATTTTTGATTCAGCTTCCCAGTATATTATGCTGTAGAATAAATGGTGCCGTGAAAAACTACAACTTGTCCCGCAAAACACAAGCCCTCATATGGCTACGTCGACGAAAAAATACCAAAAAAGTTATGGCTTTTGGAAGGCGGGAAGGAAAAGGCTAAAATGAAAAAACTCAAATTGGTCGTGTTCTTAAGGGGTAAAAGTTTATTCAGTAGGGGGCGGAGCTTGCCGAGCAAGGTGATGGACGTGTAATCCCGGCGCTCCACACTACATCCACCGATTCCTCAGGTTATTGCCCACTTTTTCTGCTACAATGGTGAAGACAGGTCGGGACAAGACTAAGGACCATACAGGTACCCCCAGATCCCATAAACAGTCGTCCGACATGGACAAATACTACGGCAAAAAGCTGACGCCTGTAGAGGGCAGATCCAAGATGGCGCCGGCATCCTCTCACTGTGAGCAGGGAGAGGACCCAGACAGCTCATGTGCGCCTTCAGACTCGGCGGGGGATGCAGACTCTGTACCGATATCTAGGGCTTATCTGAAGAAAACACTGCTCCAGGCACTTATGCCTGTGATGAAGGACTTATCGGACATCAAATCCGATATGCATCACATTGGCCACAGAGTAATGGCGCTGGAGGAAGCTCACATTTCTACTGTTAAATTTGGCGCTTCAGTTCATCAGGAGCTCTCTGCTCATCACATGCATTTGAATAATCTATATCTTCACATGGAAGATCAAGAAAACCGTAGTAGACGGAGGAATGTCTGCCTACGGGGTATTCCCGAAACGATTGACCATGATGCCTTACCTGCTGTGGTGGAATCTACTTTTCGCTCATTAGTGGGATCCGAGCTGGCTTTGGATATCACAGTTGAAAGGGTGCATCGAGCCCTTCGTCCCAGGCCTGGGGATGGTGAACCTCCGCGTGACGTCATTTGTGGGATTTTGAGCTATGTCCACACGGCGGCCATTTTAAGAGCTGCAAGAGATGCTCCGGAAGTAGTGTATGAAGGGACTAAGATCTTACTCTTCCAAGACCTGGCTGCGAGCACATTGGCCAAACGCCGTATTCTGAAGCCGGTTACAGAGGCTCTTCGTGCTAAGAAATTACCTGTTCGTTGGCTTTACCCATTTGGCCTTGCTACGATGAAAGATGGTCGGCAGATCACCATCCGCACACCTGAAGATCTGGATACCGCATGGAATAAGCTTGGGATAGAGCCTATAGAGATTCCGTCCTGGATGCCAGTGTCGCTGGATCTGGAAATGCCTTCAGTGCAGGAACCGTGGCACCCTACTCCCAAGCCCAAGTCTCCGAGAGGCAAGAAGACGTGTATGGCAGAGGACACTTGAATGATGTCTTAAAGTTATTTATATAAGTTTCAATTTCTTCACAGAAATGTTGCGATCGTTTGTACATGTTGGGGCATTATATTTTCTTCATGTAAACCCAATACATTGTGGCAAACTCACCGTGATAAGGGGGAGGAAGGTGGGTTATTGTTATATTGAGGGGTTGGAAAATATTGTTATATAGTGGGTAGGTGAATAATTTTGGCCATTACTTATACCCCCTATGTACAGTGAAGGAAATAAGTATTTGATCCCTTGCTGATTTTGTAAGTTTGCCCACTGTCAAAGACATGAACAGTCTAGAATTTTTAGGCTAGGTTAATTTTACCAGTGAGAGATAGATTATATTTAAAAAAAAACTGAAAATCACATTGTCAAAATTATATATATTTATTTGCATTGTGCACAGAGAAATAAGTATTTGATCCCTTTGGCAAACAAGACTTAATACTTGGTGGCAAAACCCTTGTTGGCAAGTACAGCAGTCAGACGTTTTTTGTAGTTGATGATGAAGTTTGCACACATGTTAGATGGAATTTTGGCCCACTCCGCTTTGCAGATCATCTGTAAATCATTAAGATTTCGAGGCTGTCGCTTGGCAACTCGGATCTTCAGCTCCCTCCTTAAGTTTTCGATGGTATTAAGGTCTGGAGACTGGCTAGGCCACTCCATGACCTTAATGTGCTTCTTTTTGAGCCATTCCTTTGTTGCCTTGGCTGTATGTTTCGGGTCATTGTCGTGCTGGAAGACCCAACCACGAGCCATTTTTAATGTCCTGGTGGAGGGAAGGAGGTTGTCACTCAGGATTTGACGGTACATGGCTCCATCCATTCTCCCATTGATGCGGTGAAGTAGTCCTGTGCCCTTAGCAGAAAAAACACCCCCAAAACATAATGTTTCCACCTCCATGCTTGACAGTGGGGACGGTGTTCTTTGGTTCATAGGCAGCATTTCGCTTCCTCCAAACACGGCGAGTTGAGTAAATGCCAAAGAGCTCAATTTTAGTCTCATCTAACCACAGCACCTTCTCCCAATCACTCTCAGAATCATCCAGATGTTCATTTGCAAACTTCAGACGGGCCTGTACATGTGCCTTCTTGAGCAAGGGGACCTTGCTGGCACTGCCGGATTTTAATCCATTACGGCGTAATGTGTTACCATTGGTTTTCTTGGTGACTGTGGTCCCAGCTGCCTTGAGATCATTAACAAGTTCCCCCGTGTAGTTTTCGGCTGAGCTCTCACCTTCCTCAGGATCAAGGATACCCCACGAGGTGAGATTTTGCATGGAGCCCCAGATCGATGTCGATTAACAGTCATTTTGTATGTCTTCCATTTTCTTACTATTGCACCAACAGTTGTCTCCTTCTCACCCAGCGTCTTACTTTTGGTTTTGTAGCCCATTCCAGCCTTGTGCAGGTCTATGATCTTGTCCCTGACATCCTTAGAAAGCTCTTTGGTCTTGCCCATGTTGTAGAGGTTAGAGTCAGACTGATTAAATGAGTCTGTGGACAGGAGTCTTTTATACAGGTGACCATATTAGACAGCTGTCTTTAATGCAGGCACCAAGTTGATTTGGAGCGTGTAACTGATCTGGAGGAGGCTGAACTCTTAATGGTTGGTAGGGGATCAAATACTTATTTCTCTGTGCACAATGCAAATAAATATATATAATTTTGACTATGTGATTTTCTTTTTTTTTATATAATCTATCTCTCACTGGTAAAATTAACCTAGACTAAAAATTCTAGACTGTTCATGACTTTGACAGTGGGCAAACTTACAAAATCAGCAAGGGATCAAATACTTATTTCCTTCACTGTATATGTATTTCTCCCAACTCTCTAATATATCCATGAGGTGACTCAGTTTAGTATTAATATGTGGATCAGTATTGGGTTTATGTCTTACGAGTTATGAAGAATTGGTGCGATGTTTTGTACAAAATGGCAATTTTCTTCTCCCCCCCCCCTCTGGCAGGGGATCTGTTGGATGCTTAGTTGCATCATGATAGCACCTCCTATTTCCGGGATAATATGGAGGTTTGCTTTTGATACCATTGCTTATTGTTTTGTTACTAGTCGTTTTATTGTTAATTTTGTCTTATCTCCCTGGTGGTGGCACTTAGCAAACGTACCTGCGGTCCGATTGGTTCTAAATGTAAAATATCATGGGTAGACTACGTATTTGTTCCTTCAATGTGAAGGGGTTGAATTCTCCCCAAAAGAGGTCTCGTATTTTTAATTCCTTAAGGTTTAATACTCCAGATGTCTTAATGTTGCAAGAAACTAATTTCAGGCCTACACATATTCCAAACTTGTCTACACAACCATATACACAATGGTTTCATAGCACTTACTCCTCTAAATCGAGGGGGGTTTCTATTGCTATACACAAAGACACTCCATTTAGAGTAGAAGCTTCTTTGCTAGATCCTATGGGAAGGTATGTTTTCTTGAAGGGACACATCTCCAACACAAAGTTTACGATTGCAGCTGTATACGCACCTAATGTTGGACAATTGACGTTGTTGCGTAAAACTCTTTGCTCTCTTAAAATGTTTAGTGAGGGATATCTTGTTTTTGGGGGAGACCTTAATGTATCTTTGGACTTCGCTTTGGATTCTACCTCTTCTAGTACGAGGTTTTCCATATCTGCTATGCGTCGCCTTAAACTTATCTTGTCACAACTAGGTATAGTAGATGCCTGGCGTGTTAAGAATCCGTCCTTAAAAGACTTTACTTTTTACTGTAAACCACACGAGACATCATAGAATTGACTATATATTCATTCCTATGGTCCTTGTTCCCTCATTACTTCAAGCGGATATAGGAAGTATTACAGTTTCAGACTATGCTCCGATCTCGCTTTCCTTAGAATTGTTTAATTTACCTCGTAGGGAATGGACCTGGAGATTGAACGATACCATTATTGCATAGTCAAGCACTTGCCCTAAAACTAGAGGAATTCTATGGCTTTAATGATAATCCGCAAATTTCTAGACCCATTCTCTAGGAGACGCAAAAAGCCTTTATGAGAGGAGAACTTATTGCCCTGTCCTCGCGAGTTAAAAAACAAAGGAATGCTCAAATTCTAGACTTACTCCATAAAATAACCCAAATGGAATTATCGCATAAAAACTCTAACTTGACTGAGGATTATAGGGAATTATGTCAGTTACGGCAGGAACTTAAGGACCATATGAATGTAAAAGCGGCTAAGGCTTTTTTGGCTGCTCAAAGTCACATGTATCTTCATGGAGACAAAGGCTCTAAATTGATGACCCGTCTGATCCGACAAAAACAGTCCAAAACATTTATAGAGACCATAAAAGATGACAAAGGGGCAAGGGTGACTACCACCCCGCTTATAGCAAAGACCTTTCAATCCTTTTATTCTTCTCTATATAATTTGGGTGACTCGGTGGGGAATTTGGGGTTGACGCCTCAGGAGAAGACGAGCAAAATAGGGAGTTTTTTAGATTCTATCTCGGTACCTGGCCTTTCTGAGTTGGACTGTGGAGTGCTCCTGGCGCCTATCACTAAAGAGGAGGTTGAGAAAGTATTGCATTCAATACCGTCTGGGAAGAGCCCGGGGCCGGATGGTCTCCCTATTTCGTTCTATAAAAAATTTAGTCAGCAATTAATACCGAAGTTTGTGGAAGTATGCAGTTCTCTGATGAAGGGTGCTTTATTACCTAAGCAAGCATTGGAAGCTTTTATAACTATTCTTCCTAAAGAGGGGAAGGATCTGGAATGCTGTGGGAGCTATAGGCCTATCTCGCTTTTGAATTGTTATGTGAAGTGGTGGGCTAAAATTCTGTCTCTCCGCATTCAACCACTATTGCCGAAACTAATAAATGAAGAGCAGGTGGGATTTGTGAAGGGACGGGAAGGTAGGCACAATGTGAGTAGGGTATTGCATGCTATATGTCAAATAAGGCGCCGGGGGCATTCTATGATCCTCCTTGGTACTGATGCAGAGAAGGCGTTTGATAGGGTCTGTTGGGAGTACATGAGAGCTAAGTTTAATTTTCCTCCTGTGTTTATTAATGCTATATTTTCTCTGTATACCTCCCCATCTGCTAGAATTCAAGTGAATGGTTCTTTGTCAGATTACTTTTCTATTACAAATGGAACTCGTCAAGGTTGCCCTTTGTCCCCGTCTCTGTTTTGTATGGTGATGGAGACATTACTTGCGAAATTACGACAGACCGTTGAGATTGAAGGACTGAGGATGGGGAGTTATACTCATAAGCTGGCAGCCTTTGCAGATGATTTGCTATTGATGGTTACGAATCCACTTGAGGCCTTTCCAAAAATAATAGACGTCTTTAATAAATTTGGAGAGATATCTAATTTTAAAATTAATTATGATAAGTCGGAGGCCTTAGGCATTAATGTACCGGTTGGTCAGCTTTTGGTTTTTAAATCTATGTCGCCCTTTAAATGGCCTTCGCATGCTATTAAGTACTTGGGGATAATGATTTCAGCTGATGTGTCCCAGCTTTTCGTACTTAATTTTAAACCCCTCCTCTCCAAGATTCATAGATATATATCCCAATTGAACATACCTTATGTCTCTTGGATAGGACGGAAAAATTTATTGGCGACTTATGTGCTCCCACAGATCCTATACATGCTGCAGAGTCTGCCTATTGAGCTGCCAAATAGCTTTTTCAACAGTTTCAAGAGCCTTTTTGTTAAGTTCTTGTGGAAGGAGAAGCATTCCCGGTTGGCTTATCGGCTCCTTACTCTTAAAAAAGCGCAAGGAGGGATGGCATTACCTGATTTAAAGACATATTATGAAGCGGTCCAACTGTCTCACTGGTCACAATTAGCCAATTTGTCTATGGGGGCTCTTCATCTGGATATGGAAAGAGCGTTCCTCTCGGAGGACTTAGCTCACTTGTTGTGGGTGAAATTACCATTACCTCCGCCAAAGGCATTAATTAGTGTACTGACTAGGGAAATGCTTAAAGTTTGTCAGAAATCGGGCGCTCTGTCCATGTCTAGTGGAAATCTCTCTTCATTGGCTCCGCTGGCTGTTCTACCACATTATGTCAATAAAATGCTAACTGTGAGTTCTTCGATGTGGCAGACACTTAAAACATATAAGGTAGCGGAGATATTAGATTCAGCAGCTCTACCTGATTTGGAGGCTCTTAGGACAAGACTTAGCGGAATTGCTCCGAACGCTTCTCTTCATAAGGTTAGGGTCTCCTTTCTACATCAATTTAATTTTAAATTAGTATGTCGTAAATTTTTGTCGGCTAATCCAAGCTCGTATCCGGACCCCACGTGGCTTGAAAATTATTCTCTTTTACCCAGTACCCCAACTAAGCCTCTGTCTAAGATACATTCTGGTCTCCTCCTACAACGAGCTCCATCTAAACCACACTTCATTAGAGAATGGGAAGTTGAGCTGGGCTCTACCTTTTCGCAGACAGAGATTGATCTGATACTATATCACTCTCATGGGTTCTCTAGATGTGTGCAGTACCAGGAAAATTTGTACAAATTGGTGACAAGATGGTATAGGACACCTGCTTATCTTTATAGAATACATCTAGTTAGCACAGACGTTTGTTGGAGATGTGGCCTAGAGACAGGGACGCTCGCACACATATGGTGGTTTTGCCCTAAAATTAAGAATTTCTGCAGGGAGGTGGAAATAGCAATAGGCAAGATCACAGGAAATAATATCCGGTTGACCCCGGAGCTGGTTTTGTTGTGGTTACCAGTGAAAGATTTTACGCCTTCGAAAAAGAATTTGATTACTTTCCTGGTGTCCACTGCAAAACTTCTAATTCCCTTGTATTGGAGGAAAACAGATCCCCCTACGATAGAGGTTTGGTGGTCTAAAATGCATCAACTATATAGACTTGAGGAGTTGGTGGGCTGGAATACTTTCACAAGGGACAGCTTTCTTAAAACATGGCAACTTTGGAAACAATATTTAGAACAATTATCCAGTAACAATATATTGACAGGGGACTAGCTAGAGATAGGCATATCTCAAGAAGCCCTTTCTAAATTAGGTAAACTAGTATCTAGGGGATTAGGGTATGAATAATTTCTATCTCATGACACTTGATTTATTTTGAAGGACGAGATCAGGGACGTTATAAGGTGCTGACATTCCATACTTTCCCACCACCAGGGAGACTGTATCTTTTGTACTGTATCTACCCTTTTATGTAATTATTATTTTCTTTCCTTCCCTTTGTGTTCTTTTACGAATACAGTAGGTTACTGATATTTGATCCTCGATGAGAGGGTTTTCGTTCATCAGGTTATAATATAGGGAAGTGAACCCCCTGGCCCACTCTCTGTAATGCATGTCTTTATTTTTCTTTCACACTTTATTTCATGCCGTTATGTCGGGATTTATCCCATTCGCTCTTAGACAAATTTTCTAAGGACATTTGATTTACGTAGCCTGCTGATACATTGTAAGAATGTTATTACGATGGATGTAAGTTTTGTTTTTCTTGTTGTTTTGTATGTTAAAACCTTTAATAAAAGAGAATTTATAAAAAATAAAAATAAAAAAAAAAAGTTTATTCAGTATACAGTAAACATTTCTACAACTTTCTAATATGCTTTGTGTTTCATTGTTCGGTCATTTAGAGGCTAAAAATCTGTGACAGGATCCATCAGGCCGTCGTGGGAACGGGTAAGGTGAGTTTTCTTTTTACTGGTGCAAAGGGGGCCTAACTTATCTATGGTAAAACACAGGGGGCCTAACTTATCTATGGTAAAACACAGGGCGCCTAACTTATCTATGGTAAAACACAGGGGCCTAACTTATCTATGGTAAAACACAAGGGGCCTAACTTCTCTATGGTAAAACACAGGGTGCCTTACTTATCTATGGTAAAACACAGGGGACCTAACTTATCTATAGTAAAACACAGGGGCCTAACTTATCTATGGTAAAACACAGGGGCCTAACTTATCTATGGTAAAACACAGGGGGGCCTAATTTATCTATGGTAAAACACAGGGGGGCCTAACTTATCTATGGTAAAACACAGGGGGGCCTAACTTATCTATGGTAAAACACAGGGGGCCTAATTTATCTATGGTAAAACACAGGGGGCCTAACCAGGGCCGGCCCTAGGATAGATGGCGCCCTTTGCAAAATGATCTTTCGGCGCCCCACCCCATGCACCAATCCTCTGGAATGCGCTACCCCAATCAGATTAATTCCCAATATCCACAGTTTTAAATGTGCCCTGAAAACACATCTATTTAGACTGGCCTATAACATTCCCTAATCTGACTCCTTTCCATGGCCCTCCTTTTAGATTAGTCATCAGAATAAGATTCCCTCACACTCCTTCTCTTCATGTCAGTCATACACGGAGACTGGCTGGTGACAGGCTCATGCAGCTTTATGTTACCACCCCATGTGTATAAAAATGGCCGGACTATTGTACAGAACAAACTGTTAAACGTTGTGTCTCCTTTATTTCCTCATAGATTGTAAGCTCTTGCGAGCAGGGTCCTCACTCCTCAGGTTTGAATTGTAAATTAACTTTGTCACTATGTAATGTCTGATATTGTTTGTTTCATGTTCCCTCTAAATTGTAAAGTGCTGCGTAATATGTTGGCGCTACATAAATAAAGATTATTATTTATTATTATTATTATTATTATTATTATTATTAATTATTATTATTATTATTATCATTAAAAATGCCCCATAAAAAAAATTATAATGCCCCTTTAGTGCCCCCAGACAGTATAATACTAATAATATTTAACAATATAATATATTACAACCCCTTCAAGGACACAGTATTTTGTCCTCTAATTGTGCCCACAGTATTTTGCCCCCTGTAGTACCTCTACACAGTATAATGTCCGCGTAGTGGCCCTACACAGTATAGTGCCCCCCCCCTGTAGATTTTGCCATATAGCCTCCCTCTAGACAGTGCCATAATCCCCCACCGCCTTTTTGCTTTTTGTAGATCGTGCCATACAGCCCCCCACCTCCCCCTTGTAGACAGTGCCAGACAGTCCCCCACCTCCCCCTTGTAGACCGTGTCCCCAAACAAAAACAAAAATTGTACTCACCTAGGCCCCGTTCCCATGATGTACTGAGCTGCTCCACGATGGGATCCTGTGGCCTAGTACAGAGTTTCTCAACCTTTTCGGACTCGAGGCAGCACTGGAAAAATAAAATTTCCTCAGGGCCCCCCTACCAAAAATTGTTTTGAGAAAGACAGAAAAAAGGCTGAGAACAAGCACTACACTCGTAGGGTTTGTTCACACACGTTTTTTGTAAGGCAAAAAAATCTGCCTCAAAATTTCTTCAGGAACTAACAGCGTTGTTTGACCTTGTTTTTGTGTTTTTTCTTAAGCTGTTGAAGCGAATGCAAAAAACACAGAAAAAAAGCTCCAAACGAGCGCCGCAGGTATTTTCTGCCTCCTATTAATTTCAAAAAGAAACCACTTGAAGACCATCAGCCCCCCACTCACAGTAAAATGACCATCAGCCCCCCACTCACAGATTACCCCTGTAGGTAGCGCCACAAAGCCCCTTGTAGGTAGCGCCACACAGCCCCTTGTGGGTAGCGCCACACAGCCCCTTGTGGGTTGCACCACACAGCCCCTTGTAGGAAAGACCACGCAGCCCCCTTGTGGGTAGCGCCACACAGCCCCTTGTGGGTAGCGCCACACAGCCCCTTGTGGGTAGCGCCACACAGCCCCTTGTGGGTAGCGCCACACAGCCCCTTGTAGATAGCACCACACAGCCCCCTTGTGAGTAGCGCCATACAGCCCCTTGTGGGTAGCGCCACACAGCCCCTTGTGGGTAGTTCCACACAGCCCCTTGTGGGTAGCGCCACACAGCCCCTTGTAGGTAGCACCACACAGCCCCCTTGTGGGTAGCGCCACACAGCTCCTTGTAGATAGCGCCACACAGCCCCCTTGTAGATAGCGCTACACAGCCCCCTGTAGGGAGTGCCACACAGCCCCATGTAGGGAGTGCCGCACAGCTCCCTGTAGGGAGTGCCGCACAGCCCCTTTTGGGTAGTGCCACACAGCCCCTTGTGGGTAGCGCCACACAGCCCCTTGTAGATAGCACCACACAGCCCCCTTGTGGGTAGCGCCACACAGCCCCTTGTGGGTAGCGCCACACAGCCCCTTGTGGGTAGTGCCACACAGCCCCTTGTGGGTAGCGCCACACAGCCCCTTGTAGGTAGCACCAAACAGCCCCCTTGTGGGTAGCGCCACACAGCTCCTTGTAGATAGCGCTACACAGCCCCCTGTAGGGAGTGCCACAAAGCCCCCTGTAGGGAGTGCCGCACAGCCCCCTGTAGGGAGTGCCGCACAGCCCCCTGTAGGGAGTGCCGCACAGCCCCCTGGTAGGAAGTTCCGCACAGCCCCCTGGTAGGAAGTGCCGCACAGCCCCCTGCTAAGGAGTGCCGCACAGCCCCCCTGCTAGGGAGTGCCGCACAGCCCCCTGCTAGTGAGTGCCGCACAGCCCCCTGGTAGGGAGTGCCACACAGCCCCCTGGTAGGTAGTGCCACACTGCCCACAGCCCCCCTGTAAGTAGTGCAAGGACTACGAAATGACCCTGATAGCTGGCGGGCAATAGACATTCAAAAAAGGACAACTGTGCAGGAGCACACAAAATACAGCCCCCTGTAGGGAGTGCCGCACAGCTCCCTGTAGGGAGTGCCGCACAGCCCCTTTTGGGTAGTACCACACAGCCCCTTGTGGGTAGCGCCACACAGCCCCTTGTAGATAGCACCACACAGCCCCCTTGTGGGTAGCGCCACACAGCCCCTTGTGGGTAGCGCCACACAGCCCCTTGTGGGTAGCGCCACACAGCCCCTTGTGGGTAGCGCCACACAGCTCCTTGTAGATAGCGCTACACAGCCCCCTGTAGGGAGTGCCACACAGCCCCCTGTAGGGAGTGCCGCACAGCCCCCTGTAGGGAGTGCCGCACAGCCCCCTGTAGGGAGTGCCGCACAGCCCCCTGGTAGGAAGTTCCGCACAGCCCCCTGGTAGGAAGTGCCGCACAGCCCCCTGCTAAGGAGTGCCGCACAGCCCCCCTGCTAGGGAGTGCCGCACAGCCCCCTGCTAGGGAGTGCCGCACAGCCCCCTGGTAGGGAGTGCCACACAGCCCCCTGGTAGGTAGTGCCACACTGCCCACAGCCCCCCTGTAAGTAGTGCAAGGACTACGAAATGACCCTGATAGCTGGCGGGCAATAGACATTCAAAAAAGGACAACTGTGCAGGAGCACACAAAATACCCAGCATTCCCAGCTATCAAATAAATGTGTGGAAATAAAAGAAGATATAACTTTTATTTAGTCTAGCTAAAGGATTAATCCTTTTAGCTAGATTAAATAATAGTTATATCTTAGTTTATTTCCACAGATTTATTTGATAGCCGGGAAAGCTGGGTATTTTGTGTGCTCCCGCACAGTTGTCCTTTTTTGTAGGTAGTGCCACACAGCCCACAGCCCCCCTGTAGATAGCAACCCCCCCCCACTTTCCAGTATAGATAGCGCCACAGTAGTTCCCTGAAGGAGCGGAATCCCTGTGTGGCTGGGGATTCCGCTCCTGGAGCGCTGCTTGGTGCTTCTGTCCATATATGGACAGTGACATCAGGGGAAACTCCTGAAGCGGAATCCCCGGTCACAGCATGGCTCACGCTGTGACCGTCGATTCCACTCCAGGAGAAGCTCCTGTCGTCTGTGTCCATGACGTCATTGGCTTCTCCTGGAGTGGAATAACTGGTCATAACGTCTGCAACGCTGTGACCGGGGATTCCGTTTCAGGAGTTTCCCCTGATGTCACTTTCCATATATGGACAGAGACTTCAAGCAGCACTCCAGGAGCGGAATCCCCAGCAGAAGGGGGATTCCGCTCCTTCAGGGAGTTACAGTGGCACAAGTAGATAGCAGAGCAGGGAGATACCTCCCTGCTCTGCTATAGTGCCGTCGCTACCGCTATAGCAGCCGCAGCAGCTGCTAGCGACGCCACCACCCTCATGCCGCTATGGCTGATACAGCGGTAGCGACGGCCACTAAGTGAAGAAGCGCCCGGGTGGAAAGGCGACTGTAGTGAGTGTGTGTATCCCCACTGCTAGTTGCAACGGCGCGTGGATACACCCACCTGCTGGCGCCCCTCTTGCAGTGTGGCGGCTAGCGCCCTGTGCGACCTCCCTGGTCGAACGTATCTAAGGCCGGCCATGGGCCTAACTTACCTATGGTAAAACACAGGGTGCCTAACTTATCTATGATAAAACGCAAGGGGCCTAACTTATCTATGGTAAAACACAGGGGGCCTAACTTATCTATGGTAAAAAACAGGGGGCCTTACTTATCTATGCTAAAACACAGGGGGCCTAATTTATCTATGGTAAAACACAGGGGACATAACTTATCAATGGTAAAACAAAGGGGGCCTAACTTATCTATGGTAAAACACAGGGGGCCTAACTTATCTATGGTAAAACACAGGGGCCTAACTTTTTCTTTTTGGTGTCTAGTTTCTTCCATTTTACTGCTGCTGCCGCCGAGTAAGTTGCACCGCAAAAGGGGTCACTAAGACCATGTTCACACAGTGGATTTTCTGCAGTCAGCCAAAATATTCCTACTCCCATTCACCTCAGATCGGGCAGGACGCTTTTTTTATCCGCTAGCTGAAAAAATCAGCTAGCGGTAAAAAGAAGCATCCGCCTCCCACTGAAATAGAGATCTGCAGAACATTGCTCTCTCCTCTCTACCGCCTGACAGATACATAGTGATATATTCTGCAGATTATTACACCACTGACCTCTCCAGAGATCTGCAGAACATTGCTCCTCTAACACCTGACAGATACATAGTGATATATTCTGCAGATTATTACACCACTGACCTCTCTGGAGATCTGCAGAACATTGCTTTGTCCTCTCTACCTCCTGACATACATAGTGATATATTCTGCAGATTATTACACCACTGACCTCTCTGGTGAGCTGCAGAACATCGCTCCTCTACCTCCTGACAGATACATAGTGATATATTCTGCAGATTATTACACCACTGACCTCTCTATAGATCTGCAGAACATTGCTCCTCTACCCCCTGACAGATACATAGTGATATATGCTGCAGATTATTACACCACTGACCTCTCTATAGATCTGCAGTACATTGCTCCTCTACCTCCTGACAGATACATAGTGATATATTCTGCAGATTATTACACCACTGACCTCTCTAGAGATCTGCAGAACATTGCTCCTCTACCTCCTGACAGATACATAGTGATATAGTCTGCAGTTTATTACACCAATGACTTCTCTAGAGAACTGCAGAACATTGCTCTGTTCTCTCTACCTCCTAACAGATATATAGTGATATATTCTGCAGATTATTACACCACTGACCTCTCTATAGATCTGCAGTACATTGCTCCTCTACCTCCTGACAGATACATAGTGATATATTCTGCAGATTATTACACCACTGACCTCTCTAGAGATCTGCAGAACATTGCTCCTCTACCTCCTGACAGATACATAGTGATATAGTCTGCAGTTTATTACACCAATGACTTCTCTAGAGAACTGCAGAACATTGCTCTGTTCTCTCTACCTCCTAACAGATATATAGTGATATATTCTGCAGATTATTACACCACTGACCTCTCTAGAGATCTGCAGAACATTGCTCCTCTACCTCCAGACAGATACATAGTGATATATTCTGCAGATTATTACACCACTGACCTCTCTGGAGATTTGCAGAACATTGCTTCTCTACCTCCTGACAGATACATAGTGATATATTCTGCAGATTATTACACCACTGACCTCTCTGGAGATCTGCAGAACATTACTCCTCTACCTCCTGACAGATACATAGTGATATATTCTGCAGATTATTACACCTCTGACCTCTCTGGAGATCTGCAGAACATTGCTCTCTCCTCTTTACTGCCTGACAGATACATAGTTATATATTCTGCAGATTATTACACCACTGACCTCTCTAGAGATCTGCAGAACATTGCTCCTCTACCTCCTGACATATACATAGTGATATATTCTGCAGATTATTACACCACTGACCTCTCTGGAGATCTGCAGAATATTGCTCTGTCCTCTCTACCTCCTGATAGATACTTATTAATATATTCTGCAGATTATTACACCTATGACTTTTCCACACCCTTATGATCCCTGTAGATAAAAGGCTCCTGGGATAAATTCCCCAATATATATATGAAAACACTGAAAATTGTAAAGAAAATATATGTTTATTCCAGAATCCAGTAGAATTGCTGTGCGGTTTTCTCCGGCCCTTTAACATGTGATGATCTGTGAAATGAAGAAGAGGAGGGTCCTTCTTCACACGTGGATATGGCCGCCAGTCCACCCTTACACAGCACAGTCCTGGATCATAAGAGAGCGTAAAACATTTTTAACATTTTTTCACAGTTGTATTCTAGAAAAGAAAAATAAATTCTGAATTAGCCCAAAAATTCACAAAACCTTCACCACAAGGAGATGAAGACGGAGCAGAAGACGTCGGACTTACCGGATCTCGCTTCTGTTCTGCGCGTCACTGGTTCTCAGCGCTGGGGAGTCTTCATGGCAAATTCAGATGGTTTAGGTGGTAAAGACCACCATGTTGGGGCGACAAAAGATGGTGAATGGGCCCCGAGTGACAGATGGAACTGAACAGGTCTCTTTCTCTCCCGGGGGTTCGGGGCCCTGATGGTAAATGGGCCCCGAGTGGCAGATGGAATTAAAATGGCCACTTTCTCTTCCGGGGGTTTGAGGCCCTGGTGGTAACAGTAACCCCTGAAAGGTCCTCCATCTCCACATCCTCTGGAAGTTTGCGTCCGCGAACTTCCTTTTTGTTTTTCTCATCCTCCATATCCTCCATCTCTATATCATCAGGAAACTGGCGTCCGCCAACCTCCATTTTCTCGTCCTCCTCCACGTCCTCCATCTCTACATCATCGGGAAATTGACGTCCGCCAACCTCCATTTTCTCTACAATCCTCATCTTGAAAAAAGTCTTCACTATCCTCCTCTTCTTCAAAGACACCTTCATGATGAGAGCCAGCAAGAGAAACCGACACCGTGGTCAATGTGTGACCCCAATTTATAGACTTGATGATGTCATAAGATGTTTACACATCCAGATTAAGAGGTGTAGAGAAATAGAATCTGCCCACATTCTAGATGACATCACAAGAAGCGTATCTCAGTGATCCGGTGGCCATATAAAACGTAATATGTTACAAGAATACAGACAGTAGGGTCAGACTACACCCTCTGGGGAAGTTTCTATCATCTCAAAGAATTCTCAAATCAATGTGGTCAATTCCACTGGCTTTCTTAAATGTTATCGCACACATAAAACGTACAACACGGGCATTTACATATACAGTAAAAATGAAACAAAACCATTTTTTTCATAAAAAGTGGGTTTTATTTTGTACAAGTGGGAAAAAAATACACATATATGGTATCACCACGATCGTAACGACCAGAGCAATAAAGTTAACACAGTATTTAAACAGCATGGTGAAGACCGTAAAAAATAAATAATAAATAAAAAAAACATGGCAAAAGAGTTTTTTTTTTACCCCCCACAAAAAATATAATAAAAGTTAATCAATATATCATATGTACCCAAAAATGGTGCCATTAAAGAAAATAACAAGTCTGGCAAAAAAAAAAAGCCCTTATACAGCGATATTGACGGAACAATTAAAAAATTACGGCTTTTGGAAAGCGGAGATGCAAAAACCAATTATTTTTGTTTCAAAATATTTTTAATGTGCAACTAAAATTTATATTCACCCAACCCGGTGAATTGCACAACAAGCAGAGCAGATGAGGCCTCTTTTAGCCTTTAAGATTAACGGGCAGGAGCGGCGGCGTGATACAGTGATTGTAAGTCAGTATCCTACAAAACAGAGAACGGCAGGGGTCTCTGTCATAGGTTTCAACTAGAACCGCCTCCTGATAGGCCGTATAACCCCTAAGTCGACAAAGTCAATAGCGAGTGCAGCATCTAAGTGGTTGAGAGAAGGAGGGGGCATCATCTGTACAATAGCAGGCGATCGCGGGGGTGCCAATGGTTGCTATTGCAACTGGAGGCCTAACAATGGTCTCCTGGCCTGCCATGTACAGAAGCCTATTAGGCCCTGCCAGAATGCAGTGTATTATACCAGCTAAGAGGTGATCGGATCCTCAAGTCCCCTAGTGGGACAAAAAACGAAAAAAAATGCTTTAAAAAAAAATAAAAAAAAATTGCCACTCTCTCTTTATAAAGTCATTATTAAAAAAATATATAAACCTATACACAACTGGTATTGCCACATCCATAAATACACAAAAATAATCACATCATTTATCCTGCGCGGTAAACTTTGTAAGAAAAATATTTAAAAAAAATACAGATATTCTGTTTTTTGGTCACATCTTCTCCAAAACATTGGAATATAAAGCTACCAAAAAAATGTACCCCAAGATAGGTGCAGGCCACAAATTTTAGCTTAGGGGGGCAAGCACACAGCACTGGACCAAGAGTAGTGGCCCGTCCTTAACCTGTTTACCTCCACCTATGCTATAAAGGCGGCAGAGGTAACTGGGCTTTAAATTGTTAAAAGACGGCAGCTGGTTGTGTTTTCAGGTTGGGATTGTACACGCAAACTAATCCCGCTTCAGGCCTGTTCACACCTGCGTCAGTGTTTATGTTGAGGACTAGAACCACAAAATTACCGTCTGGTTTCCGTCATGGTGTCCGTGGTTATACCAAAAACAAAAGCGCAGCAGGCTGCGCTATGGTTTCCGGTATTTTCGTCCAGATCTGTCACAGAGCCTCCAACGCAGATGTGAATAGGCTCTTACCTGCATAGTTACTCAATACTTCCGCCACACAATGACCACATAGTGACTGAATAATATTACCATACTGTTACTGAATCAAAACCACTGAACAAAAACCAATATCACCACCTTATAGTGACCATATAGTCATAGATGCCGATCCTAAACAGGGGCTCTACAGACCATATAAGTGATTACAGTACAATGACATCCAGTGACCATATAGTGGTAGATACCAGTCCTACACAGGAACTCTACAGACCATATAAGAGATTACAGAACAGTGACATCCAGTGACCATATAGTGGTAAATACCAGTCCTACACAGGAGGGTTGTAGACCATATACAGCACAGAGACATCCAGTGACTCACAGGTGGCGTTGTAAAGGTTCTGCCAGGCACAGCTTCTTTATCAACACCCATAGGTAATCAGTCTGCACCTGCTTCTAGGTCTGTGAGACTGACTCCATCTTCCACCACTCAGGATGGCAGGCTTAGGAGTGGGAGAGCCTATCGCAGCCTGGCCAGACGGAGCTAGCTCCCGCCCTCTGTCTATTTATACCTGCCTTTCCTGTTCCTCCTTGCTTGTGAATCTTCTCTGTTGGTTTCCTGGCCCTGCTGCAGCTTCTTGTACTATTTATCCCTGCTTCGTATTGACCCTGGCTTACGGACTACTCTCCTGCTCTGCGTTTGGTACCTCGTGCTCTCCTGGTTTGACTCGGCTCGTTCACTACTCTCCTGCTCTGCGTTTGGTACCTCGTGCTCTCCTGGTTTGACTCGGCTTGTTCACTACTCTCCTGGTCTGCGTTTGGCACCTCATACTCTCCTGGTTTGACTCGGCTCGTTTACTACTCTTGTTGCTCACGGTGTTGCCTTGGGCAACTGCCCCGTTTCCCTTAGGTTCTGTGTTCCCTTGTCTGTTTGTCTGTCGTGCATTTATTGAGTGTCGGGACCGTCACCCAGTTGTACCCCTGTCGCCTAGGGCGGGTCGTTGCAAGTAGGTAGGGACTGAGTGGCGGGTAGATTAGGGCTCACTTGTCTGTTTCCCTACCCCCATCATTACATATTCACAAGTCTATATACCTAGTCTACCCTGGTCCCTGACACTACTATGGACCCCCTTGAGACCCTGGCTCAGCAAATGCAGGGTCTCTCCCTACAGGTCCAGGCCCTGGCTCAGAGGGTCAACCAGCCTGATGCTACCATGGTAGTGCCCCTCACCTCACCTCTTGAACCCCACCTCAAGTTGCCCGACCGGTTCTCAGGGGACCGGAAGACTTTTCTCTCCTTTCGGGAGAGTTGTAGGCTCTATTTTGGCTTAAAGCCCCACTCCTCAGGTACTGAGAGCCAGCGGGTGGGTATAATTATGTCCCGGCTCCTGGAGGGGCCCCAAGAATGGGCCTTCTCCTTGGCTCCCGACGCCCCTGAACTTTCCTCTGTTGATCTTTTCTTTTCTGCTCTCAGACTCATTTATGACGAGACTGACAAGACTGCCTTTGCCGAGAGTCAGCTGGTGACCTTACGTCAGGGTAAGAGACCTGTTGAGGAGTATTGTTCTGACTTTAGGAAGTGGTGCGTAGCTTCTCGGTGGAATAACCCTGCCTTAAGGTGCCAGTTTAGGTTGGGCCTGTCGAACGCCCTGAAAGACCTGCTAGTTAGCTACCCCTCTTCTGACTACCTAGACCAGGTTATGGCTTTAGCGGTACGACTTGACCGACGTCTCAGGGAACGACGACTTGAACATCTTGGTGTTTTCTCCTCTGACTCCCCCATGATGCCTCCCGAGGTTCCGTTGCTTCGTTCTTCCACGGAAGACTCGGAGGTACCTATGCAACTCGGGGCCTCCGTGTCCCCCCAACAACGTAGAGAGTTCCGCAGGTAGAATGGTCTCTGCTTCTACTGTGGGGATGACAAGCATCAAGTGAACAACTGTCCTGGCCGTAAGAATAAGCTCCTAAGTGATCATCGGGGAGGCCACTTGGGCGCACAGGTATTTCCCGTAAATATGAAACGTAATAAAATCTTGCTTCCCTTTCAGGTCTCTTTTGGTGGTAGATCTGCTACTGGCAGTGCCTTCGTGGATTCAGGGTCTTCTGCTAATATCATGTCTGTGGAATTTGCTATGTCTCTAGCTATGCCTTTGATTGATTTGCCTAAACCTGTCCCGGTAGTGGGTATCGACTCCAGTCCTCTTGCTAATGGTTATTTTACGCAGCATACCCCTGTTTTTGAACCCCTTGTTGGCTCCATGCATTTGGAGCAGTGCTCTGTACTGTTAATGCAGGGATTATCGTACGATTTGGTTTTAGGCCTTCCCTGGTTGCAGTTGCATAATCCCACGTTTGACTGGAATACTGGGGATCTTACCAAATGGGGTAATGAATGCTTGACGTCATGTTTTTCTGTCAATTCTATTTTCTCCCCCTGAGGAGGTGAACACGCTACCTGAGTTTGTTCAGGACTTCGCTGATGTTTTCTCTAAGGAGGCCTCCGAAGTGTTACCCCCTCATAGAGAATACGATTGCGCTATCGATTTGGTACCAGGAGCTAAGCTCCCTAAGGGTAGGATATTTAATCTCTCTTGTCCCGAACGTGAAGCCATGAGAAAGTATATCCAGGAATGCCTGGCCAAGGGTTACATTCGCCCCTCTACTTCTCCGGTAGGTGCTGGCTTCTTCTTCGTTGGGAAGAAGGATGGTGGTCTTAGGCCATGCATTGACAACCGAAACTTGAATAAGGTCACTGTGAGGAACCAGTATCCCCTTCCTTTGATTCCTGATCTCTTTAATCAGGTTCACGGGGCCCAATGGTTCTCTAAGTTTGATCTACGGGGGGCTTATAACCTTATCCGCATCAAAGAGGAGGATGAGTGGAAGACTGCGTTTAACACGCCCGAAGGTCATTTCGAATACCTCGTCATGCCCTTTGGGTTGTGTAATGCTCCCGTGGTCTTCCAGAATTTCATAAATGAGATTTTAAGAGACTATCTGGGGGTATTTCTTGTAGTGTACCTTGATGACATACTTGTGTTTTCCAAGGACTGGTCCTCCCACATTGAGCATGTCAGGAAGGTGCTCCAGGTCCTTCGGGAAAACAAACTGTTTGCGAAGACCGAAAAATGTGTGTTTGGGGTGCAGGAGATACCATTTTGGGGTCAAATCCTCACTCCTCATGAATTCCGCATGGACCCCGCCAAGGTCCAGGCTGTGGCGGAATGGGTCCAACCTGCCTCCCTGAAGGCGTTACAGTGCTTCTTGGGGTTCGCTAATTATTACCGGAGATTTATTGCTAACTTCTCGGTCATCGCTAAGCCTCTTACGGATCTCACTCGCAAAGGTGCTGATCTCCTCCACTGGCCTCCTGAAGCTGTCCAGGCTTTTGAGGTCCTTAAGAAGTGCTTTATCTCGGCCCCGGTGCTGGTTCAGCCCAACCAAATGGAGCCATTTATCGTGGAAGTTGACGCATCCGAGGTGGGAGTGGGGGCTGTCTTTTCCCAGGGTACCAGGTCCCTCACCCATCTCCGTCCCTGTGCCTACTTCTCCAGGAAGTTTTCGCCCACTGAGAGTAACTATGATATTGGCAACCGCAAACTCTTAGCCATTAAATGGGCATTTGAAGAGTGGCGCCACTTCCTGGAGGGGGCTAGGCACCAGGTAACGGTCCTTACCGACCACAAGAATCTGGTGTTCCTAGAATCTGCCCGGAGGCTAAACCCGAGACAAGCTCGATGGGCGCTATTTTTTACCAGATTCAACTTTTTGGTTACCTATAGGGCTGGGTCTAAAAATATTAAGGCCGATGCACTGTCGCGTAGCTTCATGGCCAGCCCCCCTTCGGAGGAAGATCCTGCTTGTATTCTGCCTCCTGGTATAATCATTTCTTCTATTGATTCTGATTTAGTCTCAGAAATCGCGGCTGATCAAGGTTCAGCTCCCGGGAACCTTCCTGAGGACAAGCTGTTTGTTCCCCTGCAATTTCGGCTAAGCGTACTTAGGGAAAACTATGACTCCGCACTATCTGGTCATCCAGGCGTCCTGGGTACCAAACACCTCATTGCCAGAAACTATTGGTGGCCTGGGTTGCCTAAAGACGTTAAGGCCTACGTCGCCGCTTGTGAGGTTTGTGCTAGGTCCAAGACTCCCAGGTTCCGACCAGCGGGCTTACTACGTTCTTTGCCCATTCCCCAGAGACCTTGGACCCATATCTCCATGGATTTTATCACCGATTTGCCTCCATCTCAAGGCAAGTCGGTGGTGTGGGTTGTAGTAGACCGCTTTAGTAAGATGTGCCACTTTGTGCCCCTCAAGAACCTACCCAATGCCAAGACGTTAGCTACCTTGTTTGTCAAACACATCCTGCGTCTCCATGGGGTCCCTGTTAATATTGTTTCGGACAGAGGGGTACAATTTGTTTCATTGTTTTGGAGAGCCTTCTGTAAAAATTTGGAGATTGATCTGTCCTTCTCCTCTGCCTTCCATCCTGAAACTAATGGCCAAACTGAGAGGACTAATCAATCTCTAGAACAATATTTAAGGTGTTTTATCTCTAACTGTCAATATGATTGGGTCTCATTCATTCCCCTCGCCAAATTTTCCCTCAATAACCGGGTAAGTAACTCGTCAGGGGTCTCCCCCTTTTTCTGTAATTTTGGGTTTAATCCACGGTTCTCCTCCGTTTCACCTGGTAGTTCCAACAATCCCGAGGTAGAGGTCGTTCATCGGGTACTGTGCACAGTCTGGGCCCAGGTTCAGAAGAACCTAGTGGCGTCCCAGAGCGTACAAAAAACTCAGGCTGATAGAAGACGTTCTGCTAACCCCTTGTTTATGGTCGGGGATCTGGTATGGTTATCGTCTAGGAACTTGCGCCTTAAGGTCCCGTCCAAGAAATTTGCTCCCCGGTTTATTGGGCCGTATAAGGTCATTGAAGTCCTCAATCCTGTCTCCTTCCGACTGGAGTTGCCCCCATCTTTTCGAATACACGACGTGTTTCATGCCTCCCTCCTTAAACGCTGCTCCCCGTCCTTAGCTCCCTCGAGGAGACATCCTGTTCCCGTTCTCACCCCTGAGGGGGTGGAATTCGAGGTGGCCAAGATTGTGGACAGCAAGATGGTCCAAGGCTCCCTCCAGTACCTGGTCCATTGGAGAGGATACGGGCCTGAGGAGAGGACTTGGGTACCCGCCCGGGATGTTCACACTGGGGTATTGGTCAGGAAGTTCCACCTTCATTTCCCCAATAAACCAGGTCCACTTAGAAAGGGTCCGGTGGCCCCTCATAAAAGGGGGGTACTGTAAAAGATCTGCCAGGCACAGCGGGGTTAACGCCCATAGGTAATCAGTCGGCACCTGAGTCTATGCCTCTGAGTCTGACTCCAGCTTCCACCACTCAGGCTGGCAGGCTTAGGAGTGGGAGAGCCTATCGCTGCCTGGCCAGACTCAGCTAGCTCCCGCCCTCTGTCTATTTATACCTGCCTTTCCTGTTCCTCCAGTGCTTGTGATTCTTCTCGTGTGGTTTCCTGGCCCAGCTACAGCTCCTGACTTTTTGATCCTGCTCCATACTGACCCTGGCTTACTGACTACTCTTCTGCTCTGCGTTTGGTACCTCGTACACTCCTGGTTTTACTCGGCTCGTTCACCTCTCTTGTTGCTCACGGTGTTGCCGTGGGCAACTGCCCCATTTCCCTTAGCTTTGTGTACCCTTGTCTGTTTGTCCGTGGGGACCGCCGCCCAGTTGTACCCCGTCGCCTAGGGCGGGTCGTTGCAAGTAGGCAGGGACAGAGTGGCGGGTAGATTAGAGCTCACTTGTCCGTTTCCCTACCCCTATCATTACAGCAGCCTCCTGAATACAGCTGGGGTCGAAAAACCTTCCGACCCCAGCTGTTTAACCCTTTGATCGCTGGGGCATGAACAAAGGGGACTCCCCTCTGCGATTGAAGACTGCGTAATCCGTCTGCAGTCAGCCGTGGGGACCTACAGAGGACCCCACGGCGGTCTGTTCAGTTTGCCTGCTGTTGTGGCACATTATGTGATGCCCTAACAGCAGCCTGTGTCATAGTGACACCGAAGATCATGTATTAGCATATAAGAGTATGCTAATACATTATAAGTGAATAATATAAATAAAGTTATCCCTTAATGGGATTAAAACAAAATATTTAACAAAAAATAAACATATTAAAAAATCTCAAAAAAAAGTCATTATTTTGCCTAAAATAAATGTTATTGCCCATACATAACATAAAAACAAAAAATCCTACCCTTATTCGGTATCTACACGACCATAAAAACTTGAAGAATTAATTTAACAGGTTATTTAGCGTGAAACATGAACGGGATAAAAAATAAACAAAAAAGACAATGCCGAAAATCAATTTTTTCCTACATTCACGCCGTAAAAATAAATTATAGAACTTACACAGTGATTGTTTTTTACCCCCAAACTGCGCAGAAAAAAACAAAAACAATTTCCCGCATAAAACAAGGCCTCCTACAGCCACGTCAATGAAAAAATATAAAAGAGTTATGGCTGCTGAAAAGCAGAGAGGCAAAGACGGAAAAATTTAGCTGGTCATTAAGGCCTTTTCAGGCCCGGGTATTGAGGGGTTAATAGGTCCACTATCTGATGATTTCATCATCTGTAAACTGCTATGTTTCTCACCAGAGAAGTGGATCCTCAAACCAGTTTGGACCTGGCAAAACTAGGGTGCAGAGTCCAAGGTATCCTCCTGTTCCTACACCCTTAACCCCCACAAGGAGATATAGACCTTCATGGTCGGGATCCCAGTTTGCGATACCGAGAATAGTCACCGATTGGCGGCAGGAGCAATGATACAACTTTAGCCTATTTAGGAAGGGGTCATAGCCAGGGGTCATCACCAGGATAGTGGTCAGAATACGACAACCAGAGAATGAGACAGAGACATAGTTAGAGTACAGGCCAAAGGTTAAAATCAGGAGTAGAATAACCGGTACCAGGTGACAAATCCATGGGATGACACAGAAGCGAAATCCGGAAAGCCAAGGTCAGGATCAGAGTCAATAGCAAAGGATATACGTTAATAGAGAATCTGAGACGTCACCGGTGAGTCACTTAATGTAAATGTTTATTCTGCCTCTAATCAGCACTGTAGTCACTGTATGATCTGCAGCGAGATGATGGGTGGTATGATTATGATAGGATTTATTTTTTGTGAAACGGCATCTCCCAGCATATCCTTATCATTGTTTGGGCCATGCTGGGAGCTGTAGTTTTACGCCGTACACACCTATACGGCAGGAGTTGCACTAAATTGAGCTGTATTTGTGCTGGTGTTGTATATATGTAGTGAGCTTGGTTCTGGTGTTGTGTATAGAACCATATTGCTTGCAAAATGTACAAATGTTTTTATGCTCGCGTTACATAAAAATAAATGACACGTCGATTGGTAGAGAAAACAAACACGGTGAGGGGGAAGGAGATGTCGGGAAAGAGGCTGGTGGGGGGGGGGGGGGCGCCAAACTGAATCTTTGCCCCGGGTGCTGGAGAACCTAGCTACGCCTCTGCATTATCTGTAAACTGCTATGTTTCTCCCCGGAGAAGTGGATCCTCTAATCAGTTTGGACATGGCAAAACTAGGGTGCAGAGTCCAAAGAATCTTCCTGTTCCTACACGCTTAACCCCCACAAGGAGATATAGACCTTCATGGTCGGGATCCCAGTTTGCGATACCGAGAATAGTCACCGATTGGCGGCAGGAGCAATGATACAACTTTAGCCTATTTAGGAAGGGGTCATAGCCAGGGGTCATCACCAGGATAGCGGTCAGAATGCGACAACCAGAGAATGAGACAGAGACATAGTTAGAGTACAGGCCAAAGGTTAAAATCAGGAGGAGAATAACCGGTACCAGGTAACAAATCCAAGGGATGACACAGAAGCGAAGGCCAAGGTCAGCATCAGAGTCAATAGCAAAGGATATACGTTAAAAAAAAGACAAGGCTTTGAGGCTAGAGTCCGCTTTAAATAAGCTACCAGAGTGATGTCATCTAGGAGGGTTCGGTTGCCATGGCCCGCCAGAACTGCCAGCAGGAGGCATCGCCGGAGGGGGGAGAAGTCATTCAGTTTGCAAGGTAACTTGATGCAGCCTGTGGCTAGAGCCACGGCTGCCACTGGGGACCCGCTGCTGGAACAGGGTAAGGCCTCATGCACACGAACGTATTTTTTTACATCCAGGGAGGCCGTACTGGAGGAAGAAGTAGGGAGTTCTGGGTAAGTATGAACTTCTATTTTTTTTACATGTTGATCTATATTGTGATCGGAATTCACTGTCCAGGGTGCTGAAAGAGTTACTGCCGATCGTTTAACTCTTTCAGCACCCTGGACAGTGACTATCCCCTGACGTCGCCTAGCAACGCTCCCGTAATTACAGGTGCACACACGTAGTCACCAGTATTTACGGAAGCCCCATAGGCTTCTATGGGCCTGCACGTGCCATTATTACGGCCTGAAATAGGACATATAAATAACATATCTATATATAGCAGGTGGGTATTACCCCTAGGTAGTCACTCAGGTTATTTTTAAGATCACAACTGGATATCTGCTTTTACCATATTGATCTAGAATGAGATGCGGTGAAACCAAACCTTTTTCTATTGATTACATGAATCCTTACATATGATATAGGGCTTTTCAGACCTTCATATTACAGCTCCATGTGGGGTCAGACGCCGATCAGCCAGAACATTAAAACCACCTGCCTAATATTTTGTAGTTAATCTCATACTGTCAAAGCATGTCATGCATGGACACCAAAAAGACATCTGAAGGCGTCCTGTAGTATCTGGCAGCAAGACGTAAGATACACTATATGGACAAAAGTATTGGGACACACCTCTTATTAATTAAATTTAAGTCGGTCCCATTGCTACAAGTGTATAAAATCCAGCACTCGCCATGGAGTCGCCTTTACAGCCATTTGTGATAGAACGGGTCGTTGTAAAGACATCACTGAATCCCTGCGCGGTCCTGTAATAGGATGTCACCGATGTAACGAGTCAGTTCATGAAATTTCATCCGTCCAAGTTATTCTACCATCACCTGGGAGCGATATTATTGTAAAGTGGAAGCGTATAGGAACCACAGCAACTCAGCCACGAAGTGGGGACCACGTAAAGTTACAGAGCCGAGGGCTGAGGCACATAGTGCATAAAAGTCACCAACGCTCTGATGACTCAATAACTGCAGAGCTCCAAACCTCCTCTGGCATTAATATCCACACAAAAACTGCCCCGGGAGCTTCATGGCACGGGGGCCGAGCAGCTGTATGCCAGTCTTACATCACCAAGCACATGCCAAGCGTCAGATGGAGTGGTGTAAAGCCGCCGCCACTGGACTCTGGAGCGGTGGAAACGTGTTCTGTGGAGTGATGGATCACGATTCTCTATCTGGAGTCTGATGGACGAGTCTGGGTTTGGTTAATGCCAGGAGAACGTTACCCACCTGTCTGCATTGTGCCAGATGTAATGTTTGGTGGAAGAGGATAATGCTATGGGGATGTTTTTCAGGTGTCGGCCTCTTCGTTTCTGTGAAAGGAAATCTTAATCCTTCAGCACACAAGACATTTATGATAATTGTAGCTTCCAACTTTGTTGGAAAAGATTATTAAAGAGAAGGCTTAAGGCCCCAGGCATTTTGCATCTACAGGCTCCTATGTCCCATACAAATTTACTTCTTTTTTTTCTGCAGAGTTTACTAAAGGAACCTTCTATTGACTGTAACCCTGGGTGGTCCGCTAATTTATTGCAGACCCAAATCAGGCCACTTTAAAGCCCCTTTAAATTGTACCTCTAGTTATACTGACTCATGTACTGACTGCAGGTGACCGTGGGTAGTTTTAGCAGCTGGATATCCAGGGGATATATTTACAAAGGGGGCTGTTTTGTTGAATTACCCTTAAAGTGGTTGTCCACTACCAGACAGCCTATCCAATGGATAGGTCATCAGTATATGATCTGTGGGGGTCTGACACCCAGACGCCGCACCGATCAGCTTCTCCGACTGCCTGCGGGCACCGGACGTCCATGCCGGAAGCAGATGGCTCCGGTCACGAAATAGCGGCCGATTCAAGTGAATAGGAGCAGAGCTGCAGCTCGGCCCCTATGCAATGTATGGAGCCAACTGCTTCCAGCCCCGTACATTGCATACTGTGCAATGACATCTGATGCCTGCAGGCAGACTGAGCAGCTGATCGGTCCGGGGCCCAGGTGTCAGACCCCCACAGATCATATACTGATGACCTATCCGGTGGATAGGTCATCAGTTGTCCGGTAGTGGACAACCCCTTTAATGTAATTAAATTCTAGCTGCCTAAAGTCACCACTAGAGGGAGCATATTTTGCACTTATTTATATGGAGGTGTGTAAAGGATCTGCCAGGCACAGCTTCGGGGTTAACTCCCATAATTAATCAGTCAGCACCTGAATCTACATCCCTGAGACTGACTCCAGCTTCCACCACTCAGGCTGGCAGGCTTAGGAGTGGGAGAGCCTATCGCAACCTGGCCAGACTCAGCTAGCTCCCGCCCTCGGTCTATTTAAGCCTGCCCTTCCTGTCCCTCGGTGCTTGTAACTCTTTTCGTGTGGTTTCCTGGCCCAGCTACAGCTCCTTCTATTTTGATCCTGCTCCATACAGACCCTGGCTTACTGACTACTCTTCTGCTCTTCGTTTGGTACCTCGCACACTCCTGGCTTGACTCGGCTCGTTCACCACCCTGGTTGCTCACGGTGTTGCCGTGGGCAACTGCCCCTTTCCCTTGCTTGTATTTCCTTGTATGTTTGTCGTGTTTGTCGTGCACTTACTGAGCGCAGGGACCGCCGCCCAGTTGTACCCCGTCGCCTAGGGCGGGTCGTTGCAAGTAGGCAGGGACAGAGTGGCGGGTAGACTAGGGCTCACTTGTCCGTTTCCCTACCCCCCGTCATTACAAGGTGTATACATTTGTATATGGTAAGACCCTAGTGGTGGCTGAAGAATTGCATTATTGACCTCTAGAACGATATGTATGGAGCTCTGTATAAAAAAAACCAAAGCTGCATCCTCTATAAACATATTTTATTTCATAATTCTTTATAGAAGTTTGATGCCCTAAAAATTAAATGTTTAAAGCTAAAACTAGAACTAATGAATATTAGGATTATAATAAATATGCAGATATTTTGAGTTTAAAGGCTATGTACACCTTCACCATCATTTTTTGTATTGTCCCAAAGCATCTAAAATGTAAAGTGAAGCAAATTTGCAAATAGTCCTGATTCAAAATTTTGTTTTATGTCAGGCATGTGTCTCCATGGTAACAGACTACAAGTAAACCCTATGTAGTCTGATCTCGCAGCTATGCTATCTAACATCTGTCCCCAACCTATTGCTAGCCTACCACAGGCAACTTTTCTTTATTCATTACGGGGGGGAAAAGAGCAAGCTGTCTCTATAGAACCACCTATAGGTGACTACCCAGTAAGTCAATGTCTAACCAAGGAGTATCTGTACCTTCCCAGATCTGCATTAAAGGAATCTCACACAATTGTGCTGTCTAAAATAGGGTATCTCTAGTTTGGCTATTAACCCAAATCTTGTTTCAAGTCTCTAGAAAGTTTCGGGCATTAGGTTACAGAATAGTCACCTATAGGTGGCACTAGACAGACAGTTTTCCTCCTTCTGGAGTACCGGTATTTTGTATACATTTTCCCAGGTAACATTGCCTTTAAGACTCCCTGCCAGCAAGAAGAATCAGCACTTTCCAAGAGAAAAAAAAGGAGAAGACTCAAAGTTATGTTTATAAATTTTTATTTATTTCCTACCATTATTACCCTATAATTATTAATATAATATTACTAGGATTATATTACTGCTATCATTATTACCCTAACACTATGAGATCCCTATTCCTAAAGCTGTTGATCCAGAAGAAGGCGAAAAACCCTGGACAATTTGAGCCAATTCATGTCACAGGGGGAAAATTCCTTCTTGACCCCGGGAAAAGGCGATCAGTCCGAGAACCCTGGATCAAAGCTGCTAATTCCTATTACAGTTTACTAATTATTACAGTTAATTAACCTAAATTATAATGAAATTTAATTATTATATTGTTAGTATTACTTTGGTGTTGTTAATAATAATAATATAATGATACTACTATTGCTATCACTAATATCTAAGTCCCTATTCCTAAAGCTGTTGATCCAGAAGAAGGCGAAAACCCTGGACACATTCAGCCAATTCGTGCCACAGGGGGAAAATTCCTTCTTGACCCCGGCAAAAGGCGATCAGTTCGAGGACCCTGGATCAAACTCGCTGCTAAATATTATAGTTTACTTTATTTTATAGTTAATTTCCCTAAATATGTTATTATTATATTAATTTGTTATTATTAGATTATTATTATTATTATTACTATTATTATTATTATTATAGTGATATTTCCATTACACATTTTTTAATAAGACTATACTATAATTATTAGTTTATTGAGACTATTCTATTTTTTATATCATCTTATTACTACTATAGAACTACTAATATTACTAACATTTTTATTGTTATTTTCTTATTTATATTTATTATATCCCTAATCCTAAGCTGTTGATCCAGAAGAAGGCGAAAAACCCTGGACAATTTGAGCCAATTCATGCCACAAGGGGAAAATTCCTTCTTGACCCCGGGAAAAGGCGATCAGCCCCAGAATCCTGGATCAAAGCTGCTAATTCCTATTACAGTTTACTAATTATTACAGTTAATTAACCTAAATTATAATGAAATGTAATTCTTATATTGTTAGTATTACTTTGGTGTTGTTAATAATAATATAATGATACTACTATTGCTATCACTAATATCTAAGTCCCTATTCCTAAAGCTGTTGGTCCAGAAGAAGGCGAAAACCCTGGACACATTCAGCCAATTCGTTTCACAGGGGGAAAATTCCTTCTTGACCCCGGGAAAAGGCGATCAGTCCGAGAACCCTGGATCAAAGCTGCTGCTATTATTATATAATTATTTATGTTATTACTCTCTTATTAGTATACTATTTCTAATATTACTGCACTCTTGCTACCAATATTAATATGACTGACCTTTTTAATCTAACAATTATTAATATTATTATTATCATATTATTAATATTACTGTCGTTGCTGTTGATGTAATAACAGTTAAGATGTTTCCATACAAGTCTTCATCTTCTCATTGGTCTGACGAGGATGGTCCAGATGATGTTCCTCTTCCCTCTGATGTTCTTCATCATATCATGGAGGAAGGAATGCTGGCGGATTTCCTTTCTTCTTCCTGTCTGACACTGAATTCTTCTCATCGCCATGCTGACTTCTTCCTTGGTTTCTTCTTGCTCTTTAACCGTTTTCTCTTCCTCCTCCTCCTCTTTCTCTTCAACCACACTCTCTTCTTCTTCATCCTCGTTGTCTGATTTCTCATCAACCTCCATGTCTTCCACTTCATTGTCTTCCTCCTCCTTGTCTTCCTCCTCCATGTCTTCCACTTCATTGTCTTCCTCCTCCTTGTCTTCCTCCTCATGGTCTTCTTGCACTTGTTCCTCCTCGCGCTCTTCTGCCTCTCCTTCCTCCTTCTTGACCTCCTCTTCCTTCAGATCCTCACACAGATGGCTTGATGTAGGTTTGGGCTCTTCTTCATCCCACGGCCATGGCAGATATTTCCTCTGAGCTTCGCGGTTCGTTGGCATGAGGCGCTAAGAAGATAAAATATTCAGTCAATTGTCTATTGAAACGTTCCAATAACATTTTTCCATCTATAGAAAGAACATGGATAAATCTGTTATAGAGAGACCATAATAACCAGTATGATCACTGACCTCCATCTTGAAGATTGGGGATGGTAAGAATTTCGTGCAGTAGATCAGGCGCTGTAGATCTCTCTCCTCCGTGGTGCTGGGGTAAGCTGAAGAGAGAAAACAACCAGATAATGGGATCAGTCATAAAACGACACCATAAACCATAACATAACATTACAAAAATATTCCTTTAATCTGTCATCAATGGAACATGACAGGTGCTTTATTTTAAAATATTCTGGATTATTGGACGGGCATAGAAAAGTAGAGAAATCTTAGTTTCAATCTTCAATTTCCTTACTGGTTCTCTCTGCGCAGTCTTCCACATTATAGTACAGTTCTGTGCTAAATGACCACATTTTCGGGATTATCAGATACAAAGGAATTTTACTGTATTTTGAGATCATCTATCAATCACTTTCTTGTGGTAAAGTCTAATTATTTAAAAAAAACCTCACTTATGAAGGGTCTAAGTCCAAAAGCGGATTCCTGCTGCCGATAGATGTCCTAAAGAGAAGAGAATCCAGTAAGTGACCACTTATCCCTCCTCAGGAATGGACAGAAGGACAAGGGGTCAGTTTTACAAATGAGCAGCCGGTGATTTGTGGACTTGTTACCTGTCCGGGGCTCGTACTCAATAAGCCGCTACTTGTCTGAGTGGACAGCCGGCCACATGGACCTCTCCTGCTGGATCCAAGTCTCCTGCTACATGTCCATCACAGGGAAGGAAAAAACAAGACAATGAAGCCACTGACCTCCAGAGATCTGCTGCCCGCTGCCATCCTGTACCCGTCCTGAACTGTAGAATTCAAATCACAATCTGAAACACAAAAAAGAGATGTATTCCCCGATCTGATAAAGACCCAAAATCCTGCAACTTTCCACACGTATTAATAGTGAATGTCCAAAAATATATATATATTTTTTTTTAATCTAAAACGATACAAAATTCTGAGTTGAATAATTAATTGTTTGGGACGCCAATTGCATACGGTACCTTCAAGTTTGTGGCCTGTGATTGGTGCCTCATGTCACATGATCTATGACCCATAAGGAATAGCAGTGCACAAGTACAGACCGCGCAGTGCCATAATCTGGACAGTGCAGCGCTTGGCGGTCCTATAGCTCCCATAGATCTTGTATGAGGTGTCAGTGTGCGGCTGTATCTCTTCTTACAATCTCCTCCACACTGCGGTCGTCCGGTTGTGGAGGAGAGCAGGGGCGTAGCTATAGGGGTGCAGAGGTAGCAGTAGTACCCAGACCCTGATGCCTGAGGGGACCAGAGGCTAAAAAAGAAGACACCAGTATGACAAACATCACATAGTAGATGGGGGCCCTGTTATAAATATCACACTGGGCCCCAGGAGTTTCACAATATGCCTCTGGAGAAACGGATACTGGGGACCCCAGTACTATTGATCGTGGGGGTCCCGGCAGTGATTAAACATGTATGGCCCCTCCGGTGTATAGGTGAGAAATGTTTCTGGTGGGAGAATCTCTTCATCATGTGCGATCATCGTTTTCTGCGCTGTTTATTTCTTACATCTTGACATTATAGAACATTTATCTCTGGAAATCTTCATGTAACATTCTCCACGGTGGATTTTACTGTATTTTGGGCTTTGTACTCTCATATATATATATACAGACAGTGATAATACATTGGAGTGTGGCCTGTACTGGTATTTGTAGCCGTATAGGAGGAGGAATATAGGTAATACTGGACACAAATACATATGCTATATGGGATTTCATTGCTGCCCTATAAAGATATATGTATAATATTTTGTCTATGTTAATTCCATTCACAAGTACAGAATACACCCCAAAACATCAACCAAAGAGTCCCCATTTACAGCATCATAAGAGTGACCCTATAAACAGTTCCAGCAGACCGCCCTCATTAAAAATAATGGCAGCAATGCCCCCACATAATGCCAGCAGAGTGTCCCTAATAAACATTACTACTGGCAGCAGAGAGTCCCTAATAAACATTACTGGCAGCAGAGAGTCCCTAATAAACATTACTGGCAGCAGAGAATCCCTAATAAACATTACTGGCAGCAGAGAGCCCCTAATAAATATTACTGGCAGCAGAGAGTCCCTAAGAAATATTACTGGCAGCAGAGAATCCCTAATAAACATTACTGGCAGCAGAGAGTCCTTAATAAACATTACTGGCAGCAGAGAGTCCCTAATAAATATTACTGGCAGCAGAGAGTCCCTAATAAACATTACTGGCAGCAGAGTACCTAATAAATATTACTGGCAGCAGAGAGTCCCTAATAAACATTACTGGCAGCAGAGAATCCCTAATAAACATTACTGGCAGCAGAGAGTCCCTAATAAACATTACTGGCAGAAGAGAGTCCCTAATAAACATTACTGACAGCAGAGAGTCCCTAATAAATATTACTGGCAGCAGAGCGTCCCTTATAAACATTACTGACAGCAGAGAGTCCCTAATAAATATTACTGGCAGCAGAGGGTCCCTAATAAATATTACTGGCAGCAGAGGGTCCCTAATAAATATTACTGGCAGCAGAGAGTCCCTAATAAACATTACTGGCAGCAGAGAATCCCTAATAAACATTACTGGCAGCAGAGAGTCCCTAAGAAACATTACTGGCAGCAGAGAATCCCTAATAAACATTACTGGCAGCAGAGAGTCCCTAATAAACATTACTGGCAGCAGAGGGTCCCTAATAAACATTACTGGCAGCAGAGGGTCCCTAATAAACATTACTGGCAGCAGAGAGTCCCTAATAAACATTACTGGCAGCAGAGGGTCCCTAATAAATATTACTGGCAGCAGAGAGCCCCTAATAAACATTACTGGCAGCAGAGAGTCCCTAATAAATATTACTGACAGCAGAGAGTCCCTAATAAACATTACTGGCAGCAGAGAGTCCCTAATAAACATTACTGACAGCAGAGAGTCCCTAATAAATATTACTGGCAGAAGAGAGTCCCTAATAAACATTTCTGGTAGCAGAGAGTCCCTAATAAACATTACTGGCAGCAGAGCGTCCCTAATAAACTTTACTGACAGCAGAGAGTCCCTAATAAATATTACTGGTAGCAGAGAGTCCCTAATAAACATTAATGGCAGCAGAGAGTCCCTAATAAACATTACTGGCAGCAGAGGGTCCGTATTAAACATTACTGACAGCAGAGAGTCTCTAATAAACATTACTGGCAGCAGAGAGTACATAATAAACATTACTGGCAGCAGAGAGTCCCTAATAAACATTACTGGTAGCAGAAAGTCCCTAATAAACATTACTGGCAGCAGAGAGTCCCTAACAAACATTACTGGCAGCAGAAAGTCCCTAATAAACATTACTGGCAGCAGAGGGTCCCTAATAAACATTACTGACAGCAGAGAGTCCATAATAAACATTACTGGCAGCAGAGAGTCCCTAATAAACATTACTGACAGCAGAGAGTCCCTAATAAATATTATTGGCAGCAGAGAGTCCCTAATAAACATTACTGGCAGCATAGAGTCCCTTATAAACATTACTAGCAGCAGAGTCCCTAATAAACATTACTGGCAGCAGAGGGTCCCTTATAAACATTACTGGCAGCAGAGAGTCCCTAATAAACGTTACTGGCAGCAGAGGGTCCCTAATAAACATTACTGGCAGCAGAGAGTCCCTAATAAACATTACTGACAGCAGAGAGTCCCTAATAAACATTACTGGCAGCAGAGGGTCCCTAATAAACATTACTGGCAGCAGAGAGTCCCTAATAAACATTACTGGCAGCAGAGGGGCCCTAATAAACATTACTGGCAGCAGAGGGTCCTATATAACCAGTTCCAGCAGACGCTTCCCATCACACAGCCATAGAATAAATGATAAAATGCTGGTTGCCTGCGGCCACCACTAGGGGGAGCTCACAATTTCCATTTTTATACAGGTTATATAGAAGTTATTGGGGGTAATATAAATACAATGTGACAGCTCCCCCTCGTGGTGGTTTCCAGCACACTTTGTGGGGGCCTTGTCTGCTGTGTCAGGAGATCTCCCCTATTTCTGGAAACTCACAGACAATCCGGGATTTGGGGTAAATGATAAATTCCTAATAACATGAATGAAGCATCATGGGAGATGAGATAAATGGGGGTCAGTTATATCACATTATGGGGGAACTCACCGACGTCCAACTTCACTCGTCGTTGTCCTGTAACACACTGAGGACCACTGAGCGGTTGTTGTTTCAAATCCAGCGATCCCATTGGCTGCTGCTCAGTGATGTATGTAACAGTAAATTTAAAGGGACATGACTCTTATTTCACGAGACTGCATTTATGATATGTTTGCTATAATTCTGCTTATAACATGAAGCTGTGGAGATAATCTGCAGGGACGGGTTATATTTCTCTTAATATTGGGATTGGGATTAGAGGTTATATCATTTTCTATCCTGTATCAGGACATTTCTTTTATAATTTGACATATTATTAACTATCAATGTGCCATGAAGGATCTGATATCAGAAATCACAGTTGTTTAATGGACGTTGCAGTTTAACCCCTTCCTGAGCAGGTTATTTGGGGTGATCAGATCTCGGGGTTTCCATCTCTTTATCATTCCAGTGTTTGGTTTATTTCTATCATTTTATTGTAAATGATAATGGAAGTCGGATGACGGCAAATAAGCAGCGAGACCCTCTGTGCTAAGTGGTCAGGGGTGTCATGGTCTCATCCAGCATCAGAAGGGGGCGCTGTTTTTCTCTTTGCTATGAGGCCCCATAAATTCTTACAGAAACATTTGTGCTGCCGATCAGAGAGATTTACCATTCAGGAACATAATAAATCTGGGTGACAAGTCCTATGTGCGCTGTAATGGCAGCTGTACTGGTTGTCACCCAGCTTTCCCAGTCTCCTGAATGACAAGTCTGCCTAATTATACAGTGACCTGCCCCTGCTGTTATACTGCTGCATTATTAGGTAGGTTTACCCTTCAGGGGTCTAGGCAAGTTGGGTAACAACCCTTATGGAGGCCGTCGTTCTCACCCAGCTTTTCCAGAAACAGAAAAAAACAAAAACATAAGGCCTCGAGCCGCCCACAAATCGCGGCCATGCACATGGCCACGGCCATTATTTTCTATGAGCCTGGACCGCAGAAGACGGCCGTAATAAGACATGCCCGTTCTTTCTGCGGTCCGGGCTCCTGGGCCATGTACGGACCGTGGAAACTATGGTTGTGTGCATGGCCCCATAGCAATGAATAGGGCCGCAATTCTCCCGTGGATTTTCAGGGGAACTGCGGCCGCAAAAGCACGTTCGTGTGCATGGGGCCTAAGGAAAGCAGAGAGAAAGGGCAAGCCTTATTACGGCCTGTTCTGCGGTCTGGGCTCATTAAAAATAATGGCCGCGGCCATGTTCACGGCCCGCGATATGCGGGCGGCTCGCAGCTGTCACTCCGTGGCCGACCCGAAAATCGCGGCCGTGCACATGGCTACTGTCGTCTACATGAGGCCTAATATAAACATTGTACAAAAACATGTAAAAAACAATGTAATGAGGATCCCGGGGTGTGATGTGATGGGGCAGATCAGAAGCGTGTAAGTGATTGTTGTAAAATGCTGAGCCAACATAATGCTCCGTCTATTAAATAATTAGGACATTGCCAGCGGGCAGGGAGTGGGCATGTAAGGGGCAGGTGCCACACAGGGATAACTCCTTGGCAGAACGCCACTTATTAGGGATAATTGTAAAGTACAGAAGCCAAAACAAATAAGACTGGATAATATCTGTGTACAATCCTAATATATATATAATGTACCGGCCGCTGGAGTCACATATTATATCTATCTATCTATCTATCTATCTATCTATCTATCTATCTATCTATCTATCTATCTATCTATCTATCTCATATCTATCTCATATCTATCTATCTATCTATCTATCTATCTATCTATCTATCTATCTATCTATCTATCTATCTATCTATCTATCTATCTATCTATCTATCTATCTGTCTATCTATCTATCTATCTATCTATCTATCTATCTATCTATCTATCTATCTATCTATCTATCTATCTATCTATCTATCTATTCATCTATCTATCTATCAATTCAATTCAAAGAAGCTTTATTGGCAGGACCAAATACATATTAGCATTGCCAAAGCAAGTAAGAAGTAAGGGAATGAGGGATAGGGACTGAGCGATAGGGACACATCTAGGGTCGGGGTTATACAAGTCCATGGCATATCATGTCTCTCTCAGTCTATGGCATGCAGTGACATATTGTGCCGCTTTGCCCACTGTGGTTTCCTCTTCACCCAGCAGGATGTAGAGTTTCTCTTCCTCTTCCATGGAGCTGAAGTCCGGTAAGAGATCAGAGAGTCTCCTGAAGTGAGTGTCCCTCACTGCTGAGTATTTGAACCAGTGCAGCAGGAAGTGGGCCTCATCCTCCACGGCCTCCTGGTGGCACTGTTGGCACAGTCGTCTCTCCCTGGGCTTGTACGTCTGTCTGTGGCGATCGGATTCGATGAGCAGGTTGTGGGCGCTCAGTCTGTAGCGGCTCAGGATCTGTCTGTCTCTGGGGTTTGGCAGTTTCTCCAGATATGGCGCCAGTTTATATTCTCGCTGTAGACTCCGGTATATTGTCAGTTTCTGGGATGTATTTATGTCGTTCCTCCAGTCACTGATATACTCCTCTTGGCCTTTGTTTATTGTCTCCTTGATTTCGGCTTTTGTGAGGCCGCGCTGAGTGACATTTTCTTCAGGCCGGGTCAGGGTGAGATGTTCTGGGGGGCCTGGTTTACCTGCGACCCCTTGGTGTAGCAAGGCTTTATGGTGATAGGAACTTTGCCTGCTGCTGTGTAGATGGGCCCAGAATGATAGCGCCCTCTTCTGGATTGTGAGGTGTAGTGGGAATCTGCCCAGTTCTGCCCGACAGGCACTATTTGTGGTGCTCCGATGGACTTGGAGAAGGTGTTTACAGAATTCTAGGTGGAAAATTTCTGTTGGGCTGGAATCCCACCTTGACCAGTTTGGGTATGTGTCCGGACCCCAGACTTCACTGGCATACAGGAGGATTGGGGAGATGATGGAGTCAAAGATTTTCAGCCAGACCGTTACTGGTGGTTTGAGGTGATAGAGTTTTCTTCTGATGGCATAGAAGGTTTTGCACGCCTTGTCTTTCAGAATCTCGATGGCTTGTTTAAAGCTTCCTGATTGGTTGATTTCTAGGCCCAGGTAGGTATACCTGTCTGTCGCTGTGAGTGTGGCGTTATTTAGTGTGAAGGTCGGGTTCCTGGGGGACTTTGAGTTTCTCTTCTGGAACACCATGATGTTGGTTTTCTTTGCATTGATGGGTAGTGCCCACGTGGAGCTGAATTTTTCAAGGATTTGCAGGTTGTCTTGGAGACCTTTCTCGGTTGGCGATAGCAACAGAAGGTCATCTGCATACAACAGAAATGTCACCTGGGTGTCATGGAGGGTGAGACCTGGTGCTGAGGAGGATTCCAGAGCTGTGGCCAGTTCATTGATGTAGATGTTGAAGAGCGTTGGGCTGAGGCTGCAGCCCTGTCTGACTCCTCGGCTCTGCTGGAAATCAGCCGTTCTTCTCCCGTTCACCTTCACGCTGCATCTGTTCTCTGTGTAGGAGCTTCTGATGACGTCATAGGTTTTACCTCCTATTCCGCTCTCCAGCAGTTTCAGGAATAGGCCCGGGTGCCACACTGAGTCGAAGGCCTTCTTAAAGTCCACAAAACAGGCGTAAATCTTCCCATGCTTTGTATTGTGGACGTGGCTCTTGATGAGGCTGCGCAGGGTGTAGATGTGGTCAGTGGTGCGGTGGTTTGGCATGAACCCAGCTTGGCTTTGGTGGAGGACATTGTGCTGGGTGAGGAAGCTGAGGATTCTCTTATTCAGGATGGTGTTGAACAGTTTCCCCAGGTTGCTGCTGACACATATCACTCGGTAGTTGGCTGGGTCGTACCTGTCCCCACTCTTGTGGATTGGTGTTATAAGGCCTTGGTTCCAGATTTGAGGGAAGTAGCCGGCATTCAGCACCATATTAAATAGTTTTACTATTGCGGCCTGTATTTCTGGCGAGCTGTGTTTTATAATTTCTGGTGAAATTCTGTCTAGGCCGCTGGATTTTTTACACCTTATGTCTGCGGTTCTCTCTGTTACTTCTTGCAGTGTTATTGGTGCGTCCAGGGGGTTTTGAGAATCTTTCAGTGTTTCCTCCATCGCCTTCAATTTTGATATTATTTGTTTTTGTTCTTGGCTTTGTTCTTCTTTCGGGATATCTTTGTAGAGGTCCTTGAAATATTGGAGCCAGATGTTGCCATTTTGAATATGAAGGTTGTTTTTCTTGCAATTTTTGCCCATGTGTTTCCATAATTCCCAGAACGAGTTGTCATGGAGGGCATCTTGGAGTTGGGTAAGTTTGATGGAGATGTGCCTTTGTTTTTTCTTTCGGAGGATGGTCTTGTATTGCCTCTGTATGTTGCTGTAGGCCTCCTTCAGACCGGTGTTGTTTGGGTCTCAGTGTTTCTTATTTGAGGCATTTCTTAGGGTTTTCCGTACTTCTTTGCACTCACGGTCAAACCAACCGTTAGGATGTATTTCTTGTGGCCTCTTGTAGTCACATCTTTTCAGGTCGGACTTCTCTGCCATGGTATAGAATATATTATTGAGGTAATTTAAGGCCTGATTTACCCCTCCTGGGCTGGTCTCATACAACTTGTTGTAGAGGTTGTGAAGCATCTCCTGCATTTCTAGTCTGTTGATTGTCTCTTTATATTTTATAGTTGACGTTTTGGACCATTTAAAAGATGGCGGCAGGTTGAAGAGGCCGGTTTGATGTGGTTTTTGTGAAGATGGTTTGTTTGTGGATTTGATGTATAGAAGTAATTGGTTGTGATCTGACAGGTGCGTTTGTGGAGTGACTATGAGTGCGCCAATGTTGGCAGGGTCCATGTCCGTGATGGCATAGTCTACTACAATGCTGCCTACATGGAAGTTTAGTGTATACCTTCCTAAAGAGTCTCCCTTGGTGCGGCCATTCAGTATGTGGAGACCTAAGCTTCGACATAGATTCAGTAGTTTTTTCCCGCTTTTGTTGACGGTGCTGTCATAGCTGTTTTTCTCTTTCTGTAGGGAGTTATGACAGTCGGCCTCTGCTCCAAAGATCAAGATGTTTCCATCATTGGTCAGGTAGTCTTTATCTCTCCCCGTTCTTGCATTGAGGAGTCCGTAGATGAGAATGCTGCCCAGGGTCTGGAAATGGGCGGCTTCCCTTTGTATAATCTCAAAGCTGTCTGGGTTGGAGTACGGGGACTCTGGCGGTGCGATGTACGTTGCGCAGAGGTATATGTCAGACTGAGAGGTGAGGATGGAGCTGCCTATTCTTATCCAGATGTGGCTGTCTCCTCGCTTCACGGCTTTGATCTGCTCATGGAGCTCCTCTTTGTACCAGACTAATATTCCTCCTGAACACCGGCCCTGCTTGATGTTTTTATTTTTCAGGGCGGGGACAGAGATTTCCCTGTATCCAGTGGGCACCAGGGACTCATTCTCTGTCCTAGTCCATGTTTCCAGGAGGATTTGTATATCAATATTTTTCAGTCTTTGGTTGAAGTCTGGGATCGTTAGTTTTGCATCCAAAGGCTGAGGCGTTGAGGCCTTGAATATTCCAGCTGCTAATTATAAAGGACGTCATTGTGTGTCCATATACCTTGTAATGAGCGGCACTGTGTAGGACGGGCTGGAGATGTGACTGCTGGATGTGTTGTAGATGTTCTCGTGTTGTACAGTCACATTAGTTTTCTACATAGAGTGCTGAGCAGGGTCTTTATCTCCTCCATGTCTCTGCTCTGCGTGTCTCTGTGTGAGGCAGGGGGTTTCCTCCATGTCTCTGCTCTGCGTGTCTCTGTGTGAGGCAGGGGGTTACCTCCATGTCTCTGCTCTGCGTGTCTCTGTGTGAGGCAGGGGGTTTCCTCCATGTCTCTCCCCTGCATGTCTCTGTGTGAAGCAGGGGGTTTCCTCCATGGCTTTTGCCTCTGTTGGTCTGACCTTGGGTAAAGGGGTTTTTCTCCTGGGTGTAGTGAGGTGTGTGGGGTTTGAGGTCTTTTCATTGTTAGTGATGTCTATCTATCTATCTATCTATCTATCTATCTATCTATCTATCTATCTATCTATCTATCTATCTATCTATCTATCTATCTATCTATCTACAGTGGAGGAAATAAGTATTTGATCCCTTGCTGATTTTGTACGTTTGCCCACTGTCAAAGTCATGAACAGTCTAGAATTTTTAGGCTAGGTTAATTTTACCAGTGAGAGATAGATTATATAAAAAAAAATAAAGAAAATCACATAGTCAAAATTATATATATTTATTTGCATTGTGCACAGAGAAATAAGTATTTGATCCCCTACCAACCATTAAGAGTTCAGCCTCCTCCAGATCAGTTACACGCTCCAAACCAACTTGGTGCCTGCATTATAGACAGCTCTTACATGGTCACCTGTATAAAAGACTCCTGTCCACAGACTCAATGAATCAGTCTGACTCTAACCTCTACAACATGGGCAAGATCAAAGAGCTTTCTAAGGATGTCAGGGACAAGATCATAGACCTGCACAAGGCTGGAATGGGCTACAAAACCATAAGTAAGACGCTGGGTGAGAAGGAGACAACTGTTGGTGCAATAGTAAGAAAATGTAAGACATACAAAATCTGATCTGGGGCTCCATGCAAAATCTCACCTCGTGGGGTATCCTTGATCCTGAGGAAGGTGAGAGCTCAGCCGAAAACTACACGGGGGGAACTTGTTAATGATCTCAAGGCAGCTGGGACCACAGTCACCAAGAAAACCATTGGTAACACATTACGCCGTAATTGATTAAAATCCTGCAGTGCCCGAAAGGTCCCCCTGCTCAAGAAGGCACATGTACAGGCCCGTCTGAAGTTTGCAAATGAACATCTGGATGATTCTGAGAGTGATTGGGAGAAGGTGCTGTGGTCAGATGAGACTAAAATTGAGCTCTTTGGCATTAACTCAACTCGCCGTGTTTGGAGGAAGAGAAATGCTGCCTATGACCCAAAGAACACCGTCCCCACTGTCAAGCAAGGAGGTGGAAAAATTATGTTTTGGGGGTGTTTCTCTGCTAAGGGCACAGGACTACTTCACCGCATCAATGGGAGAATGGATGGAGCCATGTACCGTCAAATCCTGAGTGACAACCTCCTTCCCTCCACCAGGACATTAAAAATGGCTCGTGGCTGGGTCTTCCAGCACGACAATGACCCGAAACATACAGCCAAGGCAACAAAGGAGTGGCTCAAAAAGAAGCACATTAAGGTCATGGAGTGGCCTAGCCAGTCTCCAGACCTTAATCCCATCGAAAACTTATGGAGGGAGCTGAAGATCCGAGTTGCCAAGCGACAGCCTCGAAATCTTAATGATTTACAGATGATCTGCAAAGAGGAGTGGGCCAAAATTCCATCTAACATGTGTGCAAACCTCACCATCAACTACTAAAAACGTCTGACTGCTGTGCTTGCCAACAAGGGTTTTGCCACCAAGTATTAAGTCTTGTTTGCCAAAGGCATCAAATACTTATTTCTCTGTGCACAATGCAAATAAATATATATCATTTTAACAATGTAAAGTATAGAAAAAAAGGGGACCGATGCAAGGCGCTGCTAATATCAATAAGGATGTTTATTAACGATGGGAAAATGGTAGGCTACGCGTTTCGACGCAGGAATTGCGTCTTCATCAGGCCATGAACCTACGTTCACCGGCCCTTGGACCTTGGCAGCAGCTACAGATCGCATTTGGCTGGACACACCTTGGGTGTGTCTCCTGACTTCGCATCTCTATAGCAGTGTGCTCCCTGGAGATCGTTCCACACCCTCCAACAGTGTTATGCCTGGTCAGCATAACCCAACTAGGTGAGTGCAAATCACCCTAGCATCTATTGTTGTTTTTTGACCTCCGGATAATTGCACTATGTGGCGCCGTGTGTTTTTTCTTCTTTTCTAGTATTTTAACAATGTGATTTTCTTTTTTGTTTTTATATAATCTATCTCTCACTGGTAAAATTAACCTAGCCTAAAAATTCTAGACTGTTCATGTCTTTGACAGTGGGCAAACTTACAAAATAAGCAAGGGATCAAATACTTATTTCCTTCATTGTATCTATCCATCCATCCATCCATCCATCCATCCATCCATCTAGTGGCGTAACTACCGCTGTAGCAGCCGTAGCAGCTGCTACAGGGCCCGTGGCATGAGGGGGCCCGTGTCGCCCGCCGGCACGGGCCCCCACCATTGCCGCAGCCTCCGCTAGCAGCCGCTATGGCTGCTACAGCGGGACGCCACTGAATACTACGGCAGAGCAGGGAGGTATCTCCCCGCTCTGCCATTAACAAAATACATGTATCCCCTATCCACAGGATAGGGGATACATGTGTGATCGCTGGCACTGATAGGGAGAACGGGGGACTGAAAGTTCCCTGAAGTTCTCTATCACAAACCTCGGACTTCCGGGTTCTGTGTCGGCAGCTCCGTGGAAATGAATGGAGCGCCGGTCGCGCTTGTGCGCATGCGTGACCAGCGCTCCTTTCATTTTTATTGAGCTGCCGACACAGACACCGTAAGTCAGAGGTTAGTCATGGAGAACTTGGGGGGACTTTCAGTCCCCCGTTCTCCCTATCAATGCCAGCGATCGCACATGTATCCCCTATCCTGTGGATATGGGATGCATGTTATTTGTAGGACACAACAACACTGTAGGACACATTTTTTGTGGGGGGGTTGAGGACGCTGTATGGCGTTCCCTGCAGGGGGGGGGCACTGTATGGCGTTTCCTGCAGGGGGGGTGGCGCTGTATGGCTTTCCCTGCAGGGGGGGTGCTGTATGGCGTTCCTTGCAGGAGGGGCTGTATGGCGTTCTCTACAGTGGGGGCTGTATGGTGTCCTCTACAGTGGGGGCTGTATGGCGTTAGCGCCATACAGCCCCCTCTGTAGAGAACGCCACACACTCCCCCTGTAGATAACGCCACACAGTCCCCCCTGTAGATAACGCCACATAGTCCCCCTGTAGATAACGCCACACAGATAACGCCACACAGTCCCCCTGTAGATAACGTCACACAGACCCCCCTGTAGATAACGCCATACAGCCCTCTCCCTGTAGATAACGCCACACATCCCCCTGTACATAACGCCACACAGTCCCCCCTGTAGATAACGCCATACAGTCCCCCCTGTAGATAACGCCATAGAGTCCCTCCTGTAGATAACGCCATAGAGTCCCTCCTGTAGATAACGACACACAGTCCCCCCTGTAGATAATGCCACAGTTCCCCCTGTAGATAACGCCACACAGTCCCCCCTGTAGATAACGCCATACAGTCCCCCCTGTAGATAACGCCACACAGTCCAACCTGTAGATAACGCCACACAGTCCCCCCTGTAGATAACCCCACACAGTCCCCCCTGTAGATAACGCCACACAGCCCCCCCTGTAGATAACGCCACAGTCCCCCCTGTAGATAACACCACACAGTCCCCCCTGTAGATAACGCCACACAGTCCCCCCTGTAGATAACTCCACACAGTCCCCCCTGTAGAAAACGCCATACAGTCCCCCCTGTAGATAATGCCATACAGTCCCCACTGTAGATATCTACAAAGGGGGCTGTATGGCGTTATCTACAGGGGGGGCTGTATGGCGTTATCTACAGGGGGTCTGTATGGCGTTATCTACAGGGGGGGCTGTAAAAAAGGCACTATCTACAAGGCGGGGGGTTGTGTGACTCCCAGGGGAGGGGGGGCCCCAGTCAAAAGTTTGCTATGGGGCCCAGTCTTTCCTAGTTACGCCCCTGTATCTAACTATCTATCTATCTATCTATCTATCTTATATCTCATATCTATCTATCTATCTATCTATCTATCTATCTATCTATCTATCTATCTATCTATCTATCTATCTATCTATCTATCTATCTATCTAGCAGATATAAAAAAATGGCGACAGCACCCTGCAACACTAATGCCACCTAAACCACTAAATATAAATAGATATGCACTAAAGCTAAATCTACCTACAAATAGGGAGGTTCTTAGTGCACATTTTGATCAAAAAGTGTTAGCCCACCTGCCACGACAAGGCGACCTCTGTAAGGTGGGAACCTACGCTGCACATACACCCAGAACTGGGACTAAGCCTACATATATACCTGGGGATGGTAGGATCCAGCATTGAACTGATTAAAATCACCCAGGGCAGAGTGGGAGGAGTGCAAGAACAACAAGTCTATCTATCTATCTATCTATCTATCTATCTATCTATCTATCTATCTATCTATCTATCTATCTATCTCTTTTCCCATTACATACTTTTATGGCTTATTGATTCGATTTATCACCAAAAAAATTGCCGCTCCAGTGTTGCTCCAGGCATTGGGAACCCAAACAAAACCTGTTTCCTTATCGCTCATTAACTCCCATCAACAAGATTGTTGGAGGTCCGGGTGGTCAGACCCCGCTGAGCAGTTTTATTTTATATCCTGTATAATCAATATGGTCTGTCATGGGAAAAATATCCTTGAAATGTCCCTGGAGGACCCATGACAATTTGATAATCCAAAACCAAAACCATGAAAAATCCAGTAATCTAGATTTTATAGGTGTTGAGAATATCAAAAAAGAAATAAAAATACCTCTGGCTGCCCAAACACATACAATGGCTGTCGGTCGATACCCCCATACACATTAGATAGTCGTCAGACTTTTTTATGTTATGTGTTTGGGAACCTTTAGGACATGTTCACACAGCTTTTTTTTTTGAGCATTACTTCCCATCCCAAGTAATGAAATCATAAATCTGATTCTCGGCATAGAAGTAATGACGGATAATATAGATGATATCAGTGGTGAGTAATGGAAGGCGAATTACCAATAAATCGTATTTTTGGAATTCATCTCTAACATGTATATTTTGAGTCTACATCAAATATGTAATCGGAGGTTCACTATATGGACAAAAATTGGGACCCAGCTCTTAATCATTGAATTCCGGTGTTTCCTTCAGTCCCTCAGGTGTATAAATCCAGAACCCGCCGTGCAGTCGCCATTACAGACATCTGTGATAGAATGGGTCATTGTAAAGACATCACTGAATCCCAGCGCGGTCCTGTAATAGGACGTCATCGATGTAACAAGTCAGTACGTGATATTTCTTCCCTCCTAGATATTCCACCATCAGCTGAGAGTGATATTATTGTAAAGTGGAAGCTTCTAGGAACCACAGCAACACAACCACGAAGTGCAGACCACGTAAAGTTACAGAGCCGGGCGCCGAGTGTTGAGGCGTATAGTGTATAAAAGTCGCCAACGCTCTGCTGACTCAATAACTGCAGAGTACGAAACCTCCTCTGGCATTAATATCTGCACAAGCACTACGCCCCAGGAGCTTCATGGCACGGGGTCCGAGAAGCTACAAAGTCTAAAGTGTTTTACTTTATTTTAGCTTCTAAGTGAAATTCGCGGGAAAATCTGCAGCGGCTAATGCACACTGTTTTGGGTAGCAAATTCGCACCAGGATTTTCTGGATATGCGACGGGTGTGGATTTAGTCTAACACAGTCTATCAGTGTTGTCTGAAGTGTTCCCTTAAAGGGGCTGTCCAAGATTAGAAAAAGGGTCTGGATTTTTTCCAGATACGGCGCCCCTCTTGTCTAATGGTTTTATCCGGTAATACGTTCTTTTGGATGGGAATAAGCTGTAATACCAGACACAGCCCAGAAACAGCGCCACTTTTGTTCATGGTCTGTATCTAGTATTACACTTCAGTTCCATTTACTTTAATGGGAATGGGCTGTAATACCATATACCGCTTCTGGACAGGAGTTATAGGTTTAGGTTATAGTTCTGTGATAAGGAGAAAGATCTCCAAGTTATACAAGTGTATGCTGGATTTTTATGTTTGTAAAGAGTAAAACGCTAACATCTATATGTATAGTAGATGGGGATTACAGTTGTAATGGCCGCCGCTCCCACTGTTCCCCGTCGTCATATACTGACCTCTCCATGGCATCCTCTAGCTCTTGGTGGAGACCACGTTCCTGCCTCACTCTTTTCTAATTGCGGCATCCCATGCTGCTCTCTCCTTCTGTGTTTCATACACTACCTACTGCGTGCGCTTGCTGACTCCGCCGGTCTTTAGGGCCAGCGTGCACCTACTACTTAATTCTCCCAGGGTATAAAAGGAACCTCCCCCTGTCCACCATTGCTTGAACAATTTGGATTCTCCTAGCTTGCTAGTGATATCTGATCAATTATTTGTTTTTCCTGTGTCTGACCTCAGCTTTTACCTTGACTCTCCTTGCCTGCTGCCTGTCCTGACCTTCCTAGTGACCCGTGGCGTACCTCTGCCGCCTGCCCTGACCTTTGGCTTTACCAACCGTGCTCGTCTGCCGGTCTATGCTATACCTAACCCGGCATTCATCTGCTGTTCCTTTACCATAACGACGGCCATCGCTAAGGGAGACTTCTCTGGGATGTAGTGAATATATTGTTCTATATTTTTCAATGGCCCGGGCACCTTCCCGTACGCATACCCGTGGCCAATAGAAGTCTATGGGCCCGTAATTATGGGCCGTAATTACGGGCCATAATTGAAGGCTTTTTTATGTTCGTGTGCATGGGGCCTATGGGAAAATATTGAAATTCAACATCAGGAAGAATGGCAGCCAGTAGAACCAAGTGACTATGGGGATTCCAGGAGAGCTAGAAGCTCCATACATATAAATAACATATCTATATATAGCAGGTGGGTATTACCCCTAGGTAGTCACTCAGGGTATTTTTCAGATCACAACTGGATATCTGCTTTTACCATATTGATCTAGAATGAGATGCGGTGAAACCAAACCTTTTTCTATTGATTACATGAATCCTTACATATGATAAAGGGCTTTTCAGACCTTCATATTACAGCTCCATGTGGGGTCAGACGCCGATCAGCCAGAACATTAAAACCACCTGCCGAATATTGTGTAATTCCTCTCATACTGCCAAAGCATGTCATGCATGGACACCAAAAATACATCTGAAGGCGTCCTGTAGTATCTGGCAGCAAGACGTAAGATACACTATATGGACAAAAGTATTGGGACACACCTCTTATTAATTAAATTCAAATCGGTCCCATTGCTACAAGTGTATAAAATCCAGCACTCGCCATGGAGTCGTCTTTACAGACATTTGTGATAGAACGGGTCGTTGTAAAGAGATCACTGAATCCCAGCGCGGTCCCGCAATAGGACGTCAGCGATGTAACAAGTCAGTTCATGAAATTTCATCCGTCCAAGTTATTCCACCATCACCTGTGAGTGATATTATTGTAAAGTGGAAGCTTATAGGAACCACAGCAAATCAGCCACGAAGTGGGGACCACGTAATGTTACAGAGCCGAGGGCTGAGGCACATAGTGCATGAAAGTCACCAACGCTCTGCTGACTCAATAACTGCAGAGCTCCAAACCTCCTCTGGCATTAATATCCACACAAAAACTGCCCCGGGAGCTTCATGGCACGGGGGCCGAGCAGCTGCATGCCAGTCTTACATCACCAAGCACAACACCAAGCGTCAGATGGAGTGGTGTAAAGCCGCCGCCACTGGACTCTGGAGAAGAGGAAACCTGTTCTGTGGAGTGATGGATCACGATTCTCTATCTGGAGTCTGATGGACGAGTCTGGGTTTGGTTAATGCCAGGAGAACGTTACCCGCCTGACCGCATTGTGCCAGCTGTAATGTTTGGTGGAGGAGGATAATGATATAGGGTTGTTTTTCAGGTGTCGGCCTCTTCGTTCCTGTGAAGCGAAATCTTAATCCTTCAGCACACAAGACATTTATGACAATTGTAGCTTCCAACTTTGTTGGAAAAGATTATTAAAGAGAAGGCTTAAGGCCCCAGGCATTTTGCATCTACAGGCTCCTATGTCCCATACAAATTTACTTCTTTTTTTTCTGCAGAGTTTACTAAAGGAACCTTCTATAGACTGTAACCCTGGGTGGTCCGCTAATTTATTGCAGACCCAAATCAGGCCACTTTAAAAGCCCCTTTAAATTGTACCTCTAGTTATACTGACTCATGTACTGACTGTAGGTGACCGTGGGTAGTTTAAGCAGCTGGATATCCAGGGGATACATTTACAAAGGGGGCTGTTTTGTTGAATTACCCTTAAAGGGGTTGTCCACTACCAGACAGATTATCCAATGGATAGGTCATCAGTATATGATCTGTGGGGGTCTGACACCCAGACCCCGCACCGATCAGCTGCTACGGCTGCCTGCGGGCACCGGACGTCCATGCCGGAAGCAGATGGCTCCGGTCACGAAATAGCGGCAGATTCAAGTGAATAGGAGCAGAGCTGCAGCTCGGCCACTATGCAATGTATGGAGCCAACTGCTTCCAGCCCCATACATTGCATACTGTGCAATGACATCTGATGCCTGCATGCAGCCGGAGCAGCTGATCGGTCTGGGGCCCGGGTGTCAGACCCCCACAGATCATATACTGATGACCGGTAGTGGACAACCCCTTTAATGTGATTAAATTCTAGCTGCCTAAAGTCACCACTAGAGGGAGCATATTTTGCACTTATTTATTTGGAGGTGTATACATTTGTATATGGTAAGACCCTAGTGGTGGCTGAAGAATTGCATTATTGACCTCTAGAACTATATGTATGGAGCTCTGTATCAAAAAAAACAAAGCTGCATCCTCTATAAAAATATTTTATTTAATAATTCTTTATAGAAGTTTGATGCCCTAAAAATTAAATGTTTAAAGCTAAAACTAGAACTAATAAATATTAGGATTATAATAAATATGCGGATATTTTGAGTTTAAAGGCTATGTACACCTTTACCACTATTTTTTGTACTGTCCCAAAGCATCTAAAATGTAAAATTAAGCAACTTTGCAAATAGTCCTGATTAAGAATGTCGTTTTATGTCAGGCCTGTGTCTCCATGGTAACAGACTACAAGTAAACACTATGTAGTCTGATCTTGCAGCTATGCTATCTAACATCTGTCCCCAACCTATTGCTAACCTACCACAGGTAACTTTTTTTTATTCATTACGGGGGAAAAAAGGGCAAGCTGTCTCTATAGGACCACCTATAGGTACCTTCCCAGAGCTGCTTTAAAGGAATCTCACTCAATTGTGCTGTCTACAATAGGGTGACTCTAGTTTGGCTATTAACCCAAATCTTGTTTCAAGTCTCTAGAAACTTTCGGGCATTAGGTTACAGAATAGTCACCTATAGGTGGCACTAGACAGACAGTTTTCCTCCTTCTGGAGTACCGTCATTTTGTATACATTTTCCCAGGTAACATTGCCTTTAAGACTCCCTGCCAGCAAGTAGAATCAGTACTTTCCAAGAGAAAAAAAAGGAGAAGACTCAAAGTTATGTTTATAAATTGTAATTTATTTCCTACCATTATTACCCTATAATTACTAATATAATATTACTAGGATTATATTACTGCTATCATTATTACCCTAACACTATGAGATCCCTATTCCTAAAGCTGTTGATCCAGAAGAAGGCGAAAACCCTGGACACATTCGGCCAATTTATGCCACAAGGGGAAAATTCCTTCTTGATCCCGGGAAAAGGCGATCAGTTCGAGAACCCTGGATCAAACTCGCTGCTAAATATTATAGTTTACTTTATTTTATAGTTAATTTACCTAAATATGTTATTATTATATTAATTTGTTATTATTAGATTATTATTATTATTATTATTATTATTATTGTGATATTTCTTTTGCACATTTTTAATAAGACTATACTATAATTATTTTTTTAATGAGTTTATTCTATTTTTTATATTATCTTATTACTACTATATAACTACTAATATTACTAACATTTTTATTGTTATTTTCTTATTTATATTTATTATATCCCTATTCCTAAAGCTGTTGATCCAGAAGAAGGCGAAAAACCCTGGACAATTTGAGCCAATTCATGTCACAGGGGGAAAATTCCTTCTTGACCCCGGGAAAAGGCGATCAGTCCGAGAACCCTGGATCAAAGCTGCTAATTCCTATTACAGTTTACTAATTATTATAGGTAATTAACCTAAATTATAATGAAATTACATTTAATTCTTATATTGTTAGTATTACTTTGGTGTTGTTAATAATAATATAATGATACTACTATTGCTATCACTAATATCTAAGTCCCTATTCCTAAAGCTGTTGATCCAGAAGAAGGCGAAATCCCTGGGCACATTCAGCCAATTCGTGTCACAGGGGGAAAATTCCTTCTTGACCCCGGGAAAAGGCGATCAGTCCGAGAACCCTGGATCAAAGCTGCTGCTATTATTATATAATTATTTTTGTTATTACTCTCTTATTATTATACTATTTCTAATATTACTGCACTCTTGCTACCAATATTAATATGACTGACCTTTTTAATCTAACAATTATTAATATTATTATTGTCATATTATTAATTTTACTGTCGTTGCTGTTGATGTAATAACAGTTAAGATGTTTCCATACAAGTCTTCATCTTCTCATTGGTCTGAGGAGGATGGTCCAGATGATGTTCCTCTTCCCTCTGATGTTCTTCATCATATCACGGAGGAAGGAATGCTGGCGGTTTTTCTTTCTTCTTCCTGTCTGACACTGAATTCTTCTCATCGCCATGCTGACTTCTTCCTTGGTTTCTTCTTGCTCTTTAACCGTTTTCTCTACCTCCTCCTCCTCTTTCTCTTCAACCACACTCTCTTCTTCCTCATCCTCGTTGTCTGATTTCTCATCAACCTCCATGTCTTCCACTTCATTGTCTTCCTCCTCCTTGTCTTCCTCCTCCTTGTCTTCCTCCTCATGGTCTTCGTGCACTTGCTCCTCCTTGCGCTCTTCTGCCTCTCCTTCCTCCTTCTTGACCTCCTCTTCCTTCAGATCCTCACACAGATGGCTTGATGTAGGTTTGGGCTCTTTTTCATCCCACGGCCATGGCAGATATTTCCTCTGAGCTTCGCGGTTCGTTGGCATGAGGCGCTAAGAAGATAAAATATTCAGTCAATTGTCTATTGAAACGTTCCAATAACATTTTTCCATCTATAGAAAGAATATGGACAAATCTGTTATAGAGAGACCATAATAACCAGTATGATCACTGACCTCCATCTTGAAGATTGGGGATGGTAAGAATTTCGTGCAGTAGATGAGGCGCTGTAGATCTCTCTCCTCCGTGGTGCTGGGGTAACCTGAAGAGAGAAAACAACCAGATAATGGGATCAGTCATAACATAACATAACAAAAATATTCCTTTAATCTGTCATCAATGGGACATGAAAGGTGCTTTATTTTAAAATATTCTGGATTATTGGACGGGCATAGAAAAGTATAGAAATCTTAGTTTCAATCTTCAATTTCCTTACTGGTTCTCTCTCTTCAGTCTTCCACATTATAGTACAGTTTTGTGCTAAATTACCAAATTTTCGGGATTATCAGATACAAAGGAATTTTACTGTATTTTGAGATCATCTATCAATCACTTTCTTGTGGTAAAGTCTAATTATTAAAAAAAACTCACTTATGAAGGGTCCAAGTCCAAAAGCGGATTCCTGCTGCCGATAGATGTCCTAAAGAGAAGAGAATCCAGTAAGTGACCTCTTATCCCTCCTCAGGAATGGACAGTAGGACAAGTAGTCAGTTTTACAAATGAGCAGCCGGTGATTTGTGGAATTGTTACCTGTCCGGGGCTCTTACTCAATAAGCCGCTACTTGTCTGAGTGGACAGCCGGCCACATGGACCTCTCCTGCTGGATCCAAGTCTCCTGCTACATGTCCATCACAGGGAAGGAAAAAACAGGACAATGAAGCCACTGACCTCCAGAGATCTGCTGCCCGCTGCCATCCTGTACCCGTCCTGAACTGTAGAATGCAAATCACAATCTGAAACACAAAAAAGAGATGTATTCCCCGATCTGATAAAGACCCAAAATCCTGCAACTTTCCATACGTATTAATAGTGAATGTCCAAAAATATATATATTTTTTTAAATCTAAAAAGATCCAAAATTCTGAGTTGAATAATTAACTGTTCGGGACGCCAATTGCATACGGTACCTTCAAGTTTGTGGCCTGTGATTGGTGCCTCAGGTCACATGATCTATAACCCATAAGGAATAACAGTGCACAAGTACAGACCATGCAGAGCCATAATCTGGGCAGTGCAGCGCTTGGCGGTCCTATAGCTCCCATAGATCTTGTATGAGGTGTCAGTGTGCGGCTGTATCTCTTCTTACAATCTGTGATACTGTCTGCTGAGCTGTGTATCTAATCCTATCATGTTTGATACTTCCTTCTGAGCCACTGTATCTACTCCTATCATGTGTGATACTGTCTGCTGAGCTGTGTATCTAATCCAATCATGTGTGATACTGTCTGCTGAGCCACTGTATCTAATCCTATCATGTGTGATACTGTCTGCTCAGCCACTGTATCTAATCCTATCATGTGTGATACTGTCTGCTGAGCCACTGTATCTAATCCTATCATGTGTGATACTGTCTGCTGGGCCCTATCTCTAATCCTATCATGTGTGATACTGTCTGCTGAGTCATTGTATCTAATCCTATCATGTGAGATACTGTCTGCTGAGTCATTGTATCTAATCCTATCATGTGTGATACTGTCTGCTGAGTCATTGTATCTAATCCTATCATGTGTGATACTGTCCGCTGAGTCATTGTATCTAATCCTATCATGTGTGATACTGTCTGATTTATCTCTCACAAAGGCGTCAGAGTGTGGAGCAGGATGAAGACCATGACAATGTCCCCGACAGGAGACGAAGACGTGGTCAAGTTCCACCGCGCCGTAGGTTGCAGCAAGAAGGAGCGGACAGAAGCCGGTCCCCATTACGACCTGAGCCAATAGAACAGTCTGAAACGACAAGTGGCCATCGTATTAATAGTGAGACCGAGCTCAGAATTCCTGGAGAATTCCAGCCTGGGTCTACTCCATCAGCTACTCAGGAGAGATCCGAAAGGCTGGAGGAACCAACACAAGACCCCAGCACCAGTGAGCCGCTACCAAACCTGCAGCCGTCCAGAGAAGGAATCAGATCTCCTCAGCAAACATCTAACAGGCTGGTGGAGCCAACACCAAGCACCAGTCAGCTGCTTCCCAACCAACAGTCGACAACAGAGACCACAGACAGCAGACCTGTGCAGAGAAGACAACGTCGGCGAGGCAGGAGAGGCAGGCAGATTGATAGACTCCCATCTCGAACCTTTACTGAAAACGAAGACATCCAGTCCTGCACTATATGCCTAGAGGACTATGAGATTGGAGAGCAAGTCACCGTTCTGCCATGTTCTCACATATTCCATCTGCCTTGTATTGCACATTGGATCCCGACAAATCCACGCTGTCCCTTGTGCCGCGTCCATGCCTTTCAAAGAAAGAGGAGGAGAGAAGTACCAACAGCTGTGGTACAGAAGAAACACCAGCAGTACAGGTATGATCACTGACATCTATAGTATTTTTGTGAAATCATGGCTGGAGCTTCGGCACCAGTATATTGCTGAGTGATTATCGTCTGGTCTGATTATTTTTTGTTTTGTCTACAGTACCACCTAGTCTTCTTCATCATCTTCACCTTGGACGCCAGAATCTAAATCTGCACAGAGACCTAATAATAAAATATCCCTGATGCCGTTTCCCAGAATCCATTTATGTGATACTGGCATTTCCCTTCGGGGATTAATAAAGTTATCTTATCTTATTTTATGCCTGGGACTCCCTTCTATCTTGGATATTTCATATTCCATCTCGGTTGGATTGGCGTTTCGACTACTACTACGTTTTGGCCTAAGACTTACATTACGCCTTAAAACTGGTGAGAATGGTGGCGTTCCCATGTTTACATAGGAGCAATGTAGGCCCCAAGATTACAATATTTAGGGTGATTGATATAAATTGTAAAAATAAAAAGCACAGAAAAGTTACTCTTTTTTTAGGGTATGTTCACAAAAGAAGTGCAAGTCACTTCTTGGGCCGCTTTTGGAGCCGTTTTTCCTAGACAATATTAAAAACAGCTCCAAAAACGGCCGTAAAAAACGCTGAAAACCTTGAAAACAGCTCTGTATTTTCAGATATTTTTGAGTTTGCGTGTGAACATACCCTAATTTCCATCAATGTACAAATGAATAGAAATTAATTACTAACATGTACACCATCCAGACATAACATTAACCCCTTAAGGACGCAGCCTAGTTTGGGCCTTAAGGCTCAGAGCCCATTTTTCAAATCTGACATATTTCACTTTATGTGGTAATAACGTCGGAATGCTTAAACCCATCCAAGCGATTCTGAGATTGTTTTCTCGTGACACTTTGGGCTTCATGTTCGTGGTAAAATTTGGTCGATATATTCAGTCTTTATTTGTGAAAAATTGCAAAATTTTGAGAAAATTTACAAAAAATAGCATTTTTCAGAATTTAAATGCATCTGCTTGAAAAACAGACGGTTATACCACCCAAAATAGTTACTAGTTCACATTTCCCATATGTCTACTTTTGATTGGCATCGTTTTTTGAACATTCTTTTATTTTTCTTGGACGTTACAAGGCTTAGAACATAAACAGCAATTTCTCATATTCTTAAGAAAATTTCAAAAGCCTTTTTTTGAAGGTGCCAGTTCAGTTCTGAAGTGGATTTGAGGGGACTATGTGTTAGAAACCCCCATAAAACACCCCATTTTAAAAACTAGACCCCTCAAAGTATTCAAAACAGCATATAGAAAGTTTTTTAACCCTTCAGGCATTTCACAGGAATTAAAGCAAAGTGGAAATTAAATTTGCAAATTTCATTTTTTCTGCTGAATTTCAATTTTGTTCAATTTTTTTTTAGTAACAGAGAAGGTTTTACCAGAGAAACACTACTAAATATGTATTGTCCAGATTCTGCAGTTTTTAGAAATGTCCCACATGTGGCCCTACTGCGCTCGTGGACTAAAACACAAGCCCTAGAAGCAAAGAAGCACCTAGTGCATTTTGAGGCCTCTTTTTTATTAGAATATATTTTAGGCAGCATGCCAGGTTTGAAGAGGCGTTGAGGTATCAAAACAATGGAAACCCACCAGAAGTGACCCCATTTTGGAAATTACACCCCTCAAGGAATTCATTTATGGTTTTTGTTATCATTTTGACCGCACAGTTTTTTCACAGCACCTATTTGAATTGGGCTGTGAAATGAAAAAAATGATATTTTTTCCAATAAAATGTCATTTTTGATCAAATTTTCTTATTTTCACAGGGAACAACATACCCCATTTTGTTGCCCAATTTGTCCTTAGTGCGGCAATACCCCATTTGTGGTGATAAACTGCCGTTTGGGCCCATGGGAGGGCTCAGAAGGAAAGGAGCGCTATGTGTTTGTTGGAGTCCAGATTTTGCTGGATTGGTTTTCGGGTGCCATGTCGCATTTGCAGAGCCCCAGAGGTATCAAAGCAATGGAAACCCACCAGAAGTGACCCCATTTTGGAAACTACACCCCTCAAGGAATTCATTTATGGTTTTTGTTATCATTTTGACCGCACAGGTTTTTCACAGCACCTATTTGAATTGGGCTGTGAAATGAAAAAAATTATATTTTTTCCAATAAGATGTCATTTTTGATCAAAATTTCTTATTTTCACAGGGAACAACATACCCCATTTTGTTGCCCAATTTGTCCTTAGTGCGGCAATACCCCATTTGTGGTGATAAACTGCCGTTTGGGCCCATGGGAGGGCTCAGACAGAAAGGAGCGCTATGTGTTTGTTGGAGTCCAGATTTTGCTGGATTGGTTTTCGGGTGCCATGTTGCATTTGCAGAGCCCCAGAGGTATCAAAGCAATGGAAACCCACCAGAAGTGACCCCATTTTGGAAACTACACCCCTCAAGGAATTCATTTATGGTTTTTGTTATCATTTTGACCGCACAGTTTTTTCACAGCACCTATTTGAATTGGGCTGTGAAATGAAAAAAATGATATTTTTTCCAATAAGATGTCATTTGTGATCAAAATTTCTTATTTTCACAAGGAACAACATACCCCATTTTGTTGCCCAATTTGTCCTTAGTGCGGCAATACCCCATTTGTGGTGATAAACTGCCCTTTGGGCCCATGGGAGGGCTCAGAAGGAAAGGACCACCATTTGGCCTACTGGAGCTTTTCTGGTGCTAAGTCATGTGTGCAGAAGCCCCTGAGGTACCAGTACAGTTGAAACCCCCGAGAAGTGACCCCATTTTAAAAACTACACCCCTTAAGACATTCATCTAGAGGTGTAGTGAGCATTTTGACCCCACAGGTACTGTGTAAAAGATAATGCGCAGCAGATGGTGCAGTGTGAGATTTGCAATTTTATATATGTATATGCCATTTCAGTGTCCAATATAGTGTGCCCAGCATGCGCCACCGGAGATATACACCCCTTAAATTGTAATGTGGGTTCTCCTGGGTACGACAATACCCTACATGTGGCTGTTATCAGCTGCCTGGGCATATGGCAGGGCTCAGAAGGGAAAGATGAGGGGGGTAAGCTGTGCGGAGTGCATCAGGGTAAATTGAAAATCAAGGGATGTATGATACATTTTAAAACAATCTTTTATACAGAGCCCTGGTTTTTCGGGACACGTGTCACATTGGTATATTGTGTTCTTCCTTATCCCCCTCTTATAGCAGACTCTGCACCTCTTTTGACTCTTTCCCTTTCCACCGGTTTGGGGACCTTCTCCTGGAAAGTGTTGCCCTGGTACGATGCGCCCCCCCTTCCTGGTCCCTAAAGATTAGATCTTGAAATTCCAGGAAAGTTCCCCTCTGGCCTGCACATCGACGTAGCACATACGCATTGTACAAAGCCATCTGTATGATGTGCCCGGCCAGCTTCTTATACCTCACCGCATGGCGCTGTAGGGCTTCAGGACTTGATTTGACAAGTCCATCCCTCCCATGTACCTATTGTAGTCCAGGATGCAGTCTGGTTTGGGGGTGGCCTTTCCTTCATATATCCTAAACCTGTAGGTATACCCTGATGCACTCTCGCAGCTTATACATCTTCACGCCATACCTTGCCCTCTTACCTGGCAGGTACTGGCGGAATTGAACCCTCCCTTTAAAATGTACCAGGGACTCATCAATAGAAATACACTTCTCGGGGGTGTATGCTTGGGAAAACCGGGCACTGGAACGGTCTAATAGGGGTCTCCGTTTATACAAACGGTCAAAACTGGGGTCATCTCGGAGTGGGCACGGCTCATTATCAGTATAATGGAAGAAGCGAAGTATTGCCTCATTTATTTATTTTTTTAGGTTCCAGTTCATTTCTGAAGTTGCTTTGAGGGGCCCATATATTAGAAACCCCTATCAAACACCCCATTTTAGAAACTAGACCCCTCAAAGTATTCACAACAGCATTTAGAAAGTTTATGAACCCTTTAGGTGTTTCACAGAAATTTAGAGCAAAGTAGAGGTGACATTTACTCTTTTTATACCATTTTTTTTATAACACAAAAGGATTTATCAGAGAAACGCAACTCAATACTTATTGCCCAGATTCTGCAGTTTAGAGAAATATCCCACATGTGGCCCTCGGGCGGTAATGGACTGAAGCACCGGCCTCCGAAGCAAAGGAGCACCTAGCGGATTTTGAGCCCTCTTTTTTATTAGGCACCATGTCCGGTTTGAAGAGGTCTTGTGGTGCCAAAACATTGGAAACCCCCCAAAAGTGACCCCAATTTGGAAACTAGACCCCTTGAGGAATCCATTGTAGTTTTCTTGGGGTGCATGCGGCTTTTTGATCAGTTTTTATTCCATTTTTAGGTGGCGTGGTGACTAAAAAACAGCAATTCTACTATTGTTTTTGTATACTTTTTTTTTTACAGCGTTCACCGTGCGCTATAAATGACACATTCACTTTATTCTGCGGGGCGATACGATTACGGCGATACCAGATGTTTATAGTTTTTTTTTATGTCTTATGGCGTTTGCACAATAAAATACGTTTTGTAAACAATCATTCACTTTTTGTGTTACCTTATTCTAAGAGCCATAACGTTTTTATTTTTCAATCAATAAAGCCGTGCGAGGACTTATTTTTTGCGTAACGAACTGTAGTTTCCATCAGTACCATTTTTAGGTACATGCGACTTTTTGATCTCTTTTTATTCCATTTTTTGGGAGGTGAAGTGACCAAACAATTGTGATTGTGGTACGGTTTATTAATATTTTTTTTTACGGCGTTCACCGTGCGGGATAAATAACAAAATAATTTTGTAGTTCAGGCCGTTACGGACGCGGCGATACCAATTATGTATAGTTTATTTGTTTGTTTATATATTTTTATTAATAATAAAGGCCTGATAAGGGAAAAAGTGGGACTTTTACTTTTATTACTTTTAAAACTTTTATTTTCTTATTTTTACACATCTTTTTTTAACTTTTTTTTTACTTTATTACTTTGTCCCACTAGGGGACATGAGGGCAGGAGGCCCTGATCGCTATTCTAATACACTGCACTACATGCGTAGTGCAGTGTATTAGAACTGTCAGCTACTCACTGACAGCAAGCATAGTGGGTCCTGACGTTGTCAGGACCCACTAGGCTTCCGTCTATGGCATAGCCGGACGCCATTGTTTGGTGTCCGGTTGCCATAGTCACCATCGCCGGCCGCTATCGCGTAGCAGGCCGGCGATGGCAGCTTAACCCCTAAAAAGCCGCGATCTCTATAGAACGCGGCTTTTAAGGGGTTAATCAGCGGGGACACAGCGATCGGTCCCCGCTGTAGGAGCTGTGACAGCTGCTGAACAAGACAGCAGCGTCACAGCTCCTGTATGTGTCGGGAGGACGGCCGAAACGGCCGTTACTCCCGAGACGTACTATTACGGCATGGAGCGCGAACGATACAGCTGCCATGACGTAATAGTACGTCAAGGAGCGGGAAGGGGTTAAAACCACCTGCCTTGTGTAGTCCTCCTCGTGCTGCCATAATTGCTCTGACCCGTTGGGACATGGATTTCAGAAGATCTTTAACCCCTTAGTGACCACTAATACGCCTTTTTACGTCGGTCACTAATGGGCTTTAGGCTAGGCTGACGCCTTTTCACGTCAGCCTAGTCTAAGTCCTGCACGGGTCTCCCGTGCAGGCAGGAGCCGGGGCTCTGCTGTCTGATTTAACCCGTTAAATGCCGCCGTCAATAGCGACCGCGGCATTTAACTTTGTTTACAGAGGGAGTACGCTCCCTCTGTCACCCATCGGCGGCCCGCGAATGAAATCGCGGGTCTCCGATGGGGTGTCATGGCAGCCGGGGGCCTGATAAAAGCCCCCAGGTCTGCCCTGGACATATGCCTGTTAGGACGCGCCGGAGGCACGTCCTAACAGATTGCCTGTCAGATTTACACTGACAGGCAATAATGCTCTTGTATACGAAGTATACCAGAGCATTATAGCAGCGATCGGAATATCGCACAGTAAAGTCCCCTAGTGGGACTAATAAAATAAGTCATCAAAGTGAAATAAAGATTATTAATAAAAAGTACAGTAAAAAAATAAATAAAATCATTGTTTTCCATAAAAAGTGGTTTTATTTAGTAAAAGTGTAAAAAAAAAAAAAAGTACACATATGTGGTATCGCCGCGACCGTAATGACTCCATTAATAATGTAAATATGTAATTTAAACCGCAAAGTGAACAGCGTAAAAAAAAAAACGCAAAAAACCATGGCGAAATTGCATTTTTTTCCATTGCCCCCCAAAAAAGTCATAATAAAAATGAATCAATAAGTCCCATGCACCCCAAAACAGTACCATTCAAAACTACGTCTTGTCCTGCAGAAAACAAGCCCAAAAAATCACTACATTGATGGAAAAATAAAAAAATTACGGCTCTTGGAAAGCGACGATGCAAAAGCAAATAATTTTAGTTCAAAAGTGTTTTTATTGTGCAAAAGTCGTAAAACATAAAAAAACCTCTACATATGTGGTATCGCCGTAATCGTACCGACCCATAGAATAAAGGTAACAAGTTATTTACGTCGCACAGTGAACGGCGTCAATTTAAAAACGCATAGAACAATGGCGGAATTTCAGTTTTTTTTTATAATCCCCCCCAAAAGGGTTAATAAAAGTTAATATAAAAATTATATCTACCCAAAAATGGTGCTATTAAAAAGCACAACTAATCCCGCAAAAAACAAGTCCTCAAACAGCTATGTAGACGAAAAAATAAAAACGTTATAGCTCTTTGAATGCGACTATAGAAAAACGAATAAAATAGCTTGGTCATTAGGGCCTAAAATGGGCTGGTCACTAAGGGGTTAAAAGTGTCCTGTGGTATCTGGCACCAAGACGTTAGCAGATCCTTTAACCCCTTCCTGCTCCTTGACGTTCTATTCCATCATGTTACTGCAACAGGAGGCCTAACAATGGCCTCCGGGTTTGTCATCTACGGAAGCCTAGTTTGTCCTGCCTTAGGTTTGCTGTCAGTGAGTAACTGACAGCACTTTTACACTGGACTACGCATGTAGTGCAGTGTATTAGAATAGCGATCAGGGATTCCTGACTTCAAGTCACCTAGTGAGACAAAAAAAAAAACAGTTGTATAAAAAACCTTTTTTCAATATTAAATCCTTTATTTAAAAAAACTAATTGTTAATTAATAACTATTTTGTGTGGTATAAACATATGCCTTACACCACATTTTCTGTAATTTTTTCTGTTTTTCACTGAATGTATCAACCAAATTTTACCACTAACATAAAGTTCAATGTGTCACCAGAAAACAGTCTCAGAATCACTTGGATAAATAAAGGCATTCCAAAGTTATTACCACATAAAGTGACACATGTCAGAATAGACAAATGGGCTCTGATCCTTAAGGCCCAACCTAGGCTTCGTCATTAAGGGGTTAAGTCCTGTAAGTTGTGAGTAGGGGTCTCTATGGATTGGATTTGTTTTTCCAGCACATCTCACAGATGATCGATTGAATTAAGAATATGGAGGCCAGGTCAACACCTTGAACTCTTTGTCATGTTCCTCACATCAGTCCTGAACGATTTTTGCAGTGTGGCGGGGGCATTATCCTGCTGTAAGACAGCACTGGCATTAGAGAATACCTTTACCATGAAGAGGTGGATTTGTCTGTAGCAATGTTTAGATAGGTGGTCTGTGTCAAAAAACAGTATGGGAATACCAAAATAACCACCTTAAGTTCCCCATAGAAAATGGTGCCATAATCTGTCAAATCAGATTAAATTCTAGTGTTGGGTCCCAGTGACTCCAACTGAGGGGCTTGCATTTAAAAAAAAAAAAACATTATTCGTTTTTAGCATTGGATAAAGCAAAGGAGAAACAACAGGAACCTCTCAGAGGAACCTCTCAGAGAGCGGCGCTGTGCTCCGTATACTGCAGGAGCAGTAGTACAGCGAGTACATAGAGTACAGCGGGGCCGATCACATGACGAAGAGTCGTGTCGTCACCAAAGAAGACTGTACAACTAGACTTCCGGTTCCTCATCAGCGCTATAAAAATCTATGAAAATCTCAGAAACAGCACCAAGGGGGACGGGAATGTATATTAGCGAGTTTACTCACATGTAGCATCTATGGCCGCGGGCCGTCGGTTCCACTCACCTCCTGACGCCCACAGCCATGGATCTGTGAGCGCTGGTCCCCATCTCACTTCCGCTCCGGTCCGCCAGGGTGACGACGAATGGAAGACGGCATTTAACACCCGTGACGGGCACTACGAATACGTAGTGATGCCCTTCGGACTGTGTAACGCTCCTGCAGTGTTTCAGGAACTCGTTAATGATATCTTCCGAGATCTCCTCTATATCTGTGTTGTTGTTTATCTCGATGATATTTTGATTTTCTCACCAGATCCGACGACTCATCGGAGGCATGTCCGTCAAGTTCTACTACGATTAAGGGAGAAACATTTATACGCCAAGCTGGAGTAGTGCGTCTTTGAGAGGAGTTCTCTGCACTTCCTGGGCTACATCATATCGGATCAAGGTCTCAAGATGGATCCTGAGAAAGTGAGAGCTGTCCTGGAGTGGCCACGTCCTCAAGGTCTGAGGTCCATACAGCGTTTCCTGGGATTTGCCAATTTCTACCGGCAGTTTATCTCAAACGTCTCATCACTGACATCTCCTATTTCCACCCTTACCAAGAACGGTGTGAACGCCAAGGTGTGGACCCCAGAGGCAGAGTCCACATTTTTTAGTCTCAAAAAAGCCTTTACTTCTGCCTCAATCCTCTATAATCCTGACTTATATATACAGTTTTCTTTGGAGGTGGACGCCTCTTATGTTGGTGCAGGCGCACTTTTGTTCCAGAGGAGCCCCAAAGGAAAGGCAGTAGTATGTGGCTACTACTCGAGACTTTTTTCTTCTGCAGAGCGCATTTACTCTGTTGGGGATCAGGAGCTACTGGCCATCAAATTGGCTCTGGAGAAGTGGAGACATCTGCTGGAGGGCGCAGCTCACCCCATCCTAATCTACACCGACCACATGAACCTCACCTACCTTCAGTCCGCTCAACAACTAAATCCCTTTCAAGCCAGGTGGCCGCTGTTCTTCACCCGTTTACAATTTGTGCTCCACTATGTCCCGCTGACAAGAATGTGAGGGCCGATGCCCTGTCCAGGTCATTTGAAACGGATGACACGGTGGAGTCTCTTCAAACTATCATAGACCCGTCCTGCATTATCACTGCCAATCCTTTGCAGGTTAGAGACATCCCTCCGGGGAGGACTTTTGTTCGATTAGCAGGCAGAAGAAGAATTCTCCGATGGGGACACAGTTCTAAACTGGCTGGGCACCCTGGTGTTCGTAAAACCCGAGACCTGATTGCTCGTCACTTTTGGTGGCCCATGCTGCCCAAGGATGTTGTGGACTTTGTCTCTTCTTGCACGGTGTGTGCTTCTAACAAGGTTACTAACTCCAAGCCTGCCGGCCTCCATCAACCTGTGCCTATACCCAATGCCACCTTGCAGCACATTGTGATGGACTTTGTCACTGACCTTCCTCCCTCAGCAGGATGCAACACTGTCTGGGTGGTGGTGGACCGGTTCTCGAAGATGGCACAATTTATCCCGCTGACCGGCCTACCTTCTGTTCCCCGAATGGCGAATCTCTTCATCCAGCACATCTACCGCTTGCATGGCTTGCCCTTCACATTGTGTCCGATCGGGGGTTTCAGTTTACCTCGAGGTTCTGGAGGGCTCTCTGTAAACTCCTGGATGTGATATTGGACTTTTCCACAGTCTATCACCCCCAGTCCAATGGACAAGTCGAGAGGATCAACCAGATCATGGAGAATTATCTCCGTCACTTCATTTCCTTACAGCATGATAACTGGGTACAACTTCTTCCATGGGCCGAGTTCTCGTACAACAACCACACAAGCGAGTCCACCACTTCCACTCCGTTTTACATTGTATACGGTCAACATCCTAGAGTCCCTCTTCCAGTGTCTACTACTTCTCAGATACCCGCTGCTGACTCTGCATTTGGGGACTTCCTGTAAATCTGGCAACAGACCCGGGCATGAAGCGAAAAGCGGATACAAGAAGAGAGCCGCCGCAGTATCTTCCAGGTACCAAAGTCTCGCTGTCCTCATGGAACATTCGTTTGAGGGTGCCTTCATACAAGTTTGCTCCCAGGTTTCTCGGTCCTTTTGAGATTCGGCAACAGATTAACCATGTCTCCTATAAACTGTGGCTGCCTCCTACCTTCAGAATCCCCAACTCCTTTCATGTGTCCCTCCTGAAACCAGTGGTCCTGAACTGCTACAGCAAGACTTCCTGTTCCACAACTGCTCCCAGCAGTTCTTCTGATGTGTTCGAGGTGAGGGAGATCCTGGACTGCAAGAGGGTAGGAGGAAGGACTTTCTATTTGGTGGACTGGAGCGGGTTTGGTCCTGAGGAGAGGTCCTGGGAGCCGGAGGAGAACCTTGATGCCTCTGCTCTTGTTAAGAAGTTCCTCTCTCGCTCTAGTCCCAAGAAGAGGGGGCGTAAGAGGGGGGGATACTGTAGCGTCCAGGGCCATCGGGTCCACTCACCTGACGCCCGCAGCCATGGATCTGAATCTGGATCCCAGGAGACGCCAGCGCTCACTTCTGCTACGATCTGCTCTGTCCCGTAGGGTGCGCGCGCACGCTCGTGCCCTCTCTTAAAGGGCCAGTGCACGCACATGTAGGAAATCACCATCATCAACACACATGATTTCCTGGACTATAAGAAGGGCCCAACCGATCTGATCCTTGCCTGAGCATTGTTAGTATACCCCAAGTCTGTCTTTCAAATGGTCCCTTACTGTTTCCCGTTCCAGTTGTTACCCGTGCCCTGTTACCCGTTCCTGTATCCCGTACTGTGTTCTTGTTCCTGTGCCTACTAGTTGGAGTCGTGTCTACTGCACCTGTGTCATCCGCCACGTCCTGTGTTACCTACCTCCATCCGTGCCAGAGCTGCGGCCACTGTCTGGACTATCCTGGTACCCTTGTGCGGGACTTTTCTATTTCTGGGGTTCCCTGTTATTTTGCCAGCTGCCTCGCTGCTATGGCGGTGCGGCCTGGTGGGTCCACATACCCACAAACCGTGACATCACATAATGCAGTGAGAACACTGCTAATAATTTTTAGTCCCCGCATAAACCCTTTAAGATGCATTGTGTACAAGCAGTGAATCCACCGCACCTGGCCACGTTTTAACCTCCTTATTCTCTCTCCTCCTCTTCTAGGTGTTGGTCCTGAGCCTGGTACTTGGAACCACCATGATTTGCTTAGTGACCCGTATCTACTAATGTCTGGGGACTGGTAGGTCATTCTATTTTATCCAAATACTAGATGTATACTGTGATAATACATCACCTGTAGTGTTACTGTCAAATCTTCCCCCTGTACATGGACATAACTATAGCCCTAGTAGCCATAGAAGCTGCTATGGGGCTCTGATGCTGAGGGGGGCACCTTTGGTTGCCAAAACGTCATTAGTTTTTGTAAGGGAAGATCTGCTTTATTGCAGCATAACCCTTCCACGACAACCAACGTGTATATATACGGTGTAGGCCAGGAGGGAAGTATGGAGTGGGGTCACGGACTGAGCTCACTCCATAATTTGCTGGTGTTGGTTGTATGTTACAACTGACAGTTCACTGCGACGAGCGAAATCGTAGATTACTACGATCCCACTCGTTTAACCCCTTAGATGCTGAGGTCAATAGTAACTGCGGTAACTAAGCCATTAGAAAGATGGGGGTGGCCATCTCTGACGGCCCATTGCCCCCCTGCGATTGTGGGGTGCCAATGGTCGTCATTGCAGCTTGGAGGACTAATGTAGGCCCTCAGGTCTGCCATCTTTGCACCCCTGGCAAGGCTTAATAAGAGCAAGTAAAGAACACGATCAGGGGCGTAACTAGGAAAGACTGGGACCCATAGCAAACTTTTGACTGGGGCCACCCCTCTCCTGGGTGTCACACAACCCCCCCCTCTTGTAGATAGTGCCTTTTTTACAGCCCCCCCTGTAGATAACGCCATACAGCCCCCCCTTTGTAGATAGCGCCATACATCCCCCTGTAGAGAACGCCATACAGCCCCCCTGTAGATAATGCCATACAGCCCCCTGTAGATAACGCCATACAGCCCCCCTGCAGAAAACGCCATACAGCCCCCCTGTAGGGAACGCCATACAGCCCCCTTTGTAGAGAACGCCATACAGCCCCCCCCTGTAGAGAACGCCATACAGCCCCCCTGTAGGGAACGCCATACAGCTCCCCCCCTGTAGGGAACGCCATACAGCCACCCCCCCCCCTGTAGGGAACGCCATACAGCGTTCCCCCCCCCTGTAGGGAACGCCATACAGCGTCCCCCCTCCCAAAAAAATGCGACCTACAGTGTGTCCTACAAAATACATGTATCCCCTCTCCACAGGATCTCCACAGGATAGGGGATACAAGAGTGATCGCTGACAGCGATAGGGAGAACGGGGGACTGAAAGTCCCCTGAACTTCTCCATGAAAAACCTTTGACTTCCGGCGTCTGCGCAGCTCAATAAAAATGAAAGGAGCGCTGGTCACGCATGCGCACAAGCGCGACCGGCGCTCCATTTATTTCTACGGAGCTGCCGACACAGAACCCGGAAGTCCGAGGTTTGTGATGGAGAACTTCAGCGGACTTTCAGTCCCCCGTTCTCCCTATCAATTCCAGCGATAACACATGTATCCCCTATCCTGTGGATAGGGGATACATGTCTTTTGCTCTATTTTGCGCCTTCAGGACCAGACACCGTTTAGCCCTTTTTAGCACGTGTTCGTTAAATGGCTATAACTTTTTTATTTGTTTTTGCGAACGACGTGATTTTTGCGATGTTTTTTCCATAGACAATGCAGGTTTAATTTTTATCGTTTTTATACACACCTTTTTTGCTATTTTAGAATTTTTATTCATAAAGTTTGAAAATAATAGTAAAAAAATAAGCTTTTTTACATTTCAGCTATTTTTTTTTTTGGTAATAACATAGTTTTACCCTAAAATAGACCTTTTATTTGTGATCGTCATTGTCTACCGTAAATTTTAATATATTACATGTCTATATTAGGTTAATTGGGTCAGCGCTAGCGTTACAGCAATGATGGGCGGGGGGGAACTGTTTTTTTTTTTGGGTGGGTATTTTATGTGTATTTATTATTTACATTTTTTTTGCACTTTACTTTATTATTTTTTTATTACTATGGTCTGTCCCCCAATGGTCAAAGAAGACCTTTGGGGAACTTTATATATATTTTTTCTTTCTTTTACACCATGTTTTTCCACTGTAACTGGAGCTGCACAGCAGCCCCAGTTACAGGGGAAATCAGCCCTCTCATAGTGACGATTGTCACTAATAGGGCTGTGCTCGGTCTAGTAAGACCCAGCAGCAGTCTGCCACTAACGGCACCCGGCGATCATGTGACCAGTCACATGATCACCGGGAGGAATAGAGACAGCGGCGCTGCTGCTGTCTCTATTCCTGTACACAGCACGCATTCAGCGCTGTGTACAAGTGATCAGAGAAGACAGAAGCAGCGAAAGCTGCTTCTATCCTCTCCTCAGGGTCCCCGGCAGTCACTGACAGCCGGAGACCCGACATTCAGCTGCCCGATCGCGCGGGCAGCAAGTTAAAACCCGAGCCGTAGAAAGTCTATGGCTCGGGTTTTAAGGACCCTGACCGCTGGCCGTAAAAATACAGCCAGCGGTCGGGAACCAGTTAATGGCAGAGCGGGGAGATACCTCCCTGCTCTGCCGTAGTGTTCAGTGGCGTCCCGCTGTAGCAGCCACAGCGGCTGCTAGCGGAGCCTCCGGCCATGGTGGGGGACCGTGCCGGCGGGCGACACGGGCCCCCTCATGCCGCGGGCCCCGTAGCAGCCACTACTGCTGCTACGGCGGTAGTTACGCCACTGGCCTCTGGCTTCATACTCTTCTGCCCAGGTGATATAGAGTTGTGCGTGTAGAGTACCAATACCTTGGCTGTGTAACTAGCTGTACAAGTCTACAGGCTCTGTACAAAAACGTGTATATATTATATATTTTATGAGAAGGATGTAAAATCTTGTACATTAGGTTTACGTTTACTACACCCATCATCTCAGGTTTACAAGTATAAATGAAATTTTACAGCCTGATGTCCGACAAAAGTTAACATTGAAGAGGTTATCGGACTTCAATAAAAAAAAACCTGCATTAGACTAAAAAATACTCACATGTTCCTCACGAGTAGTTTTCTGTGAAAGTTTCTGCAAATAATGGTAATTCCCACTGGGCCATTGTTTACATTCCCTGTTACTCTGAATTAGGTGGTCCCTCAGTTTCCCATGATTCCCCATCATCTGCTATTCCCTCCCCCGTCTGAGTTTTCACCGACCCCTGCCGTTTTGTAAATATCCCTTCCTCTGCTGGCTTTTCATCTGAGCACAAACTTTATTTGCCTGCATCCTAAAGGCCACTCCTCCTGTGACTTCTTGTGGACGATGCGTCACATGACCTGTGACATTCGCATAAGGGAGCGTTCCTGAAAGAGCCACAGAAGACACAAGAGAAAGGACATATCGTTCTAGGGGCGGATAGAAGAGGAAGTGTCACGTTAACAGTGATTTTTCGTTTTCTCGGTGCACTCTGAAAAAAAATTTTTTTTTCCTATCCTCCGTTATTTAGATATTGGTGGCATTATATTTGGCACCCGATTTTTAAATAACCCCCTGAACGGTCAATTGGGTGTGTAATTGGCAAGGGGGCGTGTAACATCGCTGTGACACTGTCCAATCAGCTACGGACAGTGCCATAGCAAGAGCTGGAGAGAGGAGTGTGCGAGCGCACGCACGCAGCTCCGTGCTAAGCACACTCGCTCACGGCAGACAAGAGATCAGTCTTGTCGTTTGTCTGGCGAGAACTTTAAGAGAGAGTGTGAAAGTGTGCATGCACGCACACATGTACGCGCGCTCTATCCTCACTCCAGCTCTTGCTGTGGCACGGTCCGTAGCGGCAACGTTACACGCCCCCTTGCCAGGGGGTTATTTAAATATAAATGGTACCAATATCTAAATAACAGAGGAGGAAAGGAAAAAAATGTAAAGTGCCCCAGGGTTTGCGCACCCCTTCCCATTACATGCTGCACCTGTATGGGCAGGTGACAGGTTCTCTTTACGTCAGGAGCTTACCCAGGGCTAGAGTACTTATTTGGGCAATGTCACTTGCACAAAACCGCTCTGTGCAGTGGCTCTCTGCTCTGGCTCCTAGTGGAGGGGCCTGACCGGGAGTCCCATCTCAATGACATCCATATGCCCGAATAAACACGGAATTCTGATCTAGGCTTTCAATTAAAGGCTTTGGACACCTTTGCAATGAAATTTTATAATTGATTTGCTTCCTAGATGCAAAATTAAACAACTCTCAAAAGAGTCCGTTAAAAACCCTACCATTTTGCTGCTGTAGAGTCTGTTTAACTCCTTTACATAGCTGGTTGTCCTGCTGCTTATTCATGTATTTTATTCATTTGTATAGCGCCAACTTATTCTACAGTGTTGTATATAGTAATCACTCACATCGGTCCCGGTCCTCATTGGAGCTTACAATCTACATTCCAAATAAGCCTAATGATTTTGAAGTGTGGGAGGAAACGGGAGTGCCTGGAGGAAACCCACGCAAACACGGGAAGAACATACAAACTCCATGCAAATGTTGTCCTTGGTCGGATTCAAACCTATAAACCCAGCGCAGTAAGGCAAAAGTTATTGCGGACGGGTGCTGACACCTGCTTTCTTTGCTCTACACCCTCACTTTTCTTAGTGTTAGATATAACAGTAGGGAGGAGGAGGAGAAGAAGGTTGTACATGGCAGATCAGAGTGTAGAGAGTGAGGAAAGTATCCAGGAAGGGCAGATCACACAGGCTGTTCGTATAGGGTGAAAATAAAGAGCACACATGGCAGTCTGCAGGGAGTGAAGCACACAGGCTGTAAATCAGTATATAAAAGAACCCACGGCAGAGTCTGCTGGGGAAGGTAGGGGGAAAATCAACCTCCTCAGCATCAGTGCTGGTCAGCACAAGGGAGAAGAGATCCCTCATGAGCTGTAGAAAGAGAAAGCAGTACAGAAATGAACCTGTGCTGATACATGAGATAGTGAATGCTGCAGCATCCTGGAATCAGACCTCAACATCCAGCATGTAATCCTGGGAGGGACATGAAAAAAAAAAAAAAAAGTGAATATCAGGGGTGTGAAAGTGAATGAAGGATTGAGGATTACAGCTTGCAACTTTTTTTTTTTTTTATTTATTTAACTCCAGGTAACCACTAACCTGTAAAAATATAATATATTTTTTTTTACATAAAAGGTGTCTGTATTCTATTAGGCTATATTCACACATTAGGAATTTGTGAAACAGCATCTGTTTTCGGTTTTGCTTTGCTGGTGTGTGTGTGTGGGGGGGGGGGGGGTCTTTTTTATAGAACAAAGACAAACTGATATGCTTAAAAAGCGATGGAAATTGATGTGCATCCATGTTAATTCACTGTAATTTAATCCAATTGCACATATGCCGTTAAATGGATTACATGGTGTCAACATAGCCTTACAAAGAAAATGAGAAATTATTTTGCTGAACTTACAAACTTGAGGCAAATATTGAGATAGCGCAGATCTCCATAATACTTCTGCTCTTGGTGGAATATCCTGACCGCTCTCTCTAGCAGTGGAGACAAGTTGCTCTCTTTACCTCCCTGGGGATATGCTTGTTCTGCCCATTTTATATACCTACAACATAGAATAAGTTCAAGTATGAGAACGGTTTTTAACAATCCGATAGCTAGCACAGGGATTGCACAGGATCATAAAAACATGGCGGCTTTCTTCCAAAAAACACTGCTACAGCCGCCCACAGGTTGTGTGTGGTACTGCAGCTCAGCGCCATGTTGAGCAGCCATGATTTCCTTATCCTGTACAACCACTTTAAAATGAAAACCTCTATGAATAAAATAAAAAAAATGATAGAGTTATACTAGTGGGCACAATGACCTCCACTAAACACCCAAAGTGCCAATAAGAGGGACTGAAAAGCAAGAACTTCCTGGTTATGTGATCACATGATCCCTCTTAGCCAGTCAGCAGTTAAGAAAAGGATCATATGATGGAGTTTGAGAAGTCCTGCTCACATGGGTTTAGGGTAATGGTTTCCACTTTCTCGGCATAAAACAGATGCATAAAACCTTTTCCAGGTCACTTATCTATGAAGTCTTCTAAAAAAAAATAAAAAAAATGGCACTTTTCTGGAGCTCCGTCCTACCCATTCACAAATCAAAGGTTTAAAGATTATGACATTCTTGACAGAAAAAGCAGTCCCCACAGAGGGGCCACAATATTCTCAAATAAGGACAGCAATGTAATGATTATGCTTTACAGGATTTCATCCCCCATGGCTGCTCCACCAAGTCATGCTGTAACCCCCCTCCTTTATCCTTCTTCCATAATCCCCATATGCTTAGTAATGACTCTTGTAACTCGACCTCATACAAATAAGTGCAATATGACGGTCAATGAAAACAACTTTCTTTTAGGTGATTTTTTTTCTGTAAAATTGAAATGAAACAAAATAAAAACTTCTCTCCATACAAGCACCCCATCTATCCTGTGCTCACTTACAATGCACCAACAAACTATTAGCCAACCTAAATATCATTACTGTTATAGAAGAGTCCATCAACAATTGACATACCGGTCCCAAACATCCAAAGGATCATCTCCAGTGTAAAAGTGAAGTTCCAATTCAAAGGCCCTTAAAAAAAAAAAAGAACTAAATGAATAAAGAACCAAAACATTATCCCTCCATGTTTTGGCAATACAAATATTGGTTACACATCTCAGCTTTTTTAGGCGCTTATTTCATGTCACTATAGATCCTTCATCCACTGATCCCCCTATATAATCATATACTACAAAGACGTGGAGGATCTCGTTGTAAGACGGCTTCAGATGGAAAAAAAATTTTTTTGTTGCATTTGTGACCATTTTAGTTTTGTTAGTAAATTTTTAAACGGAGGAGCCCATGGCACCTAAGCACATGGCCGAGGAACATTCTGGTGAATAGGCACTTACAGCTCCCGCACATGTTGCATAAATGCTGCAGAAATTGACCCGCGGCGCAGATTCTCAATTTGCAGCATTTCAACTTATCTTGCGTAAAACGCTGCAGACTTTCGGTACGGAGATTCTACAGGAGCTCTAAGGCGGAGGTCTCCAACCGGTGACACTACAGCCGTTGTGGGACTACAAGGCCTTACATGTCACTCAGAGCACGTGGGTAAGTCACATGCGGACTTGAGTATGTTCACACTAGTGTCAGGGATCATTACCATGTATATTGTTTGCAAAAATATTATCCTCACACATATGTATATACATTTCAGTTCTTTGTGTAATATACTGATATATATATAACAAGTTCTTTGTTCATGACGGACACACCTATGGAAGACACCGCCCCCTGGAATGCAAGAAGAGTGTACAGAAGAACTTGCAGCTGAGAAGCCGGTGGGGGCTTGGGCACTCCCACATCCCTAGTGAGGGAGCATGTGTCTTTTCCTGTGTTTCTTTGTTCTGAATAAAGTTAGTTCGCTTCCTGTCCTATCTGAGGAAAGCTGTGTACCAACATCTCTTTGGCTGGTTTACTTCTTTCCAGGCATGCCTTCAGCTTTCAATTTACAGAGGTGGTTATTCGGTGTGGAATAACAGGGAGAAGGAAGCTACCCTGAAATTCGGACTTGACACTAGTATCATGGCTTACATTTTATGTGAACGATGATGGAAATGATGAATCCGTTTTGCAAAGGATCCGGATAGATCCAATTAACTCACGATGGGTCCATCAGATTTTACGGTTTACTATGCTATCCGGGTTGTCACGGAGAACCGGAAAATAAATTATTGAAGTGTGAACATAGCCTAACTCATGTTATTTTACCCTCCCCAGAACATACATATTTATTGCCAGTGGAGAAGTAACTGGAGGAACGGTTTGTAACATGCTGATACAATATACAGGTGTATACACGGTAATGACTCCTCCTTGGACTCTCCTGATGTAGTAGTTATTGTCTGTTTAGTGAATTACTCACTGTTTCCTTTGCAGGATGGCATTATGGTTGGCATGGACTTGCTGGGAGAGAACCTCCTGCAGAGTCGACATATCCCTCCCATGTCGAAGAGGTTGAACATTTTCCTTACTGAGTTCCCACTCATCTCCGTCCTGTGCCATACTCTGCTGTACAAACGGATACAAAATATTGTAAAGATAACAGGTATATCAGCAATGACCAATATCTTCCCTATGATACATCTGCATCGGAGGCATCATTCAGGGCCGCTGTCGCAGATTCCGTAAAATTTGACAGGGAAAACGGTGCAGCATGCTGCACTATATTCTCCTATCAAAAAAAGACACCTTGGCGGAACTCACTGTAAGTCAATGGGGTCTGTCAGGCATGTTGGTATTTGCGGTGTGACGGATCCTGAACGCTTTGAAAACCGAAACACCAACGCAGATGTTTACAAAGACTAAAGCTGAGAAGCTCGCTGTGAAATACTGGGGATGAGCATGTATTACATGATGGCCCATAGATTTTAGTGGCCACTGAGTAACACTAAATTTCTTCAGCTAATTTTAGTATCCCCATGGTCACGTGGCTGCACCTATTCCTTTCATTTGTACACATAACTGAATGACTATAGGAGAAAGAGAAAGAGAGAGAGGGGGGGGAGAAAGAGAGAGAGGGGGGGAGGAGAAAGAGAGAGGAGAGAGAGAGAGAGAGAGAGGGGGGAGGAGAGAGAGAGAGAGAGGGGGGGAGGAGAGAGAGAGAGAGAGAGGGGGGAGGAGAGAGAGGGGGGGAGGAGAGAGAGAGAGAGGGGGAGGGAGAGAGAGAGAGAGAGGGGGAGGGAGAGAGAGAGAGGGGGGGAGAGAGAGGGGAGGAGAGAGAGAGGGGGGGAGAGAGAGAGGGGGGGAGAGAGAGAGGGGGGGAGGAGAGAGAGAGAGAGGGGGGGAGGAGAGAGAGAGGGAGAGATAGAGAGAGAGGGGGGGAGGAGAGAGAGGGAGAGAGAGAGAGAGGGAGAGAGAGAGGGAGAGAGAGGGAGAGAGAAGATTGCGCCTGTCGAGGGAGACTGTCCGCTACGGGAGAGAGGTAAGGTGTTAGCTCATTGGTCCAGTGTCCATGTGCAGAATACCAAGGAACTGATATCCAATGAACTGAAATTAATTCATCTCTGTAGACGGCTGTGAATGCAATGGCCCCACACGTAGCAATTGTGTGTCAGTTGTGATTTTTTTGGGGGATGTTTGTGGAGTTTGAAACGGAAGCTGTGGTTTCACTTTCAATTTCCGTTGCGGGGTTCACCCGATGGAAACCACAGATGGAACCCCGGAACAGAAAGCGAACGGTGATGTGAACAGGCCCTTACATTGACACCAGTGATAAAGAACCATCCATTACACATCCATTTTTTTGAATAGAGAAATTACGGCACGTTTTTATGGGCCCATGGACTTCTATTGGCCACGTGTACCTCCCCGTATGCTTACGGGAAGGTGTTGGGCCGTTGAAAAATTATAGAACATGTCCTATTTCAGGCCGTAATTACGGCACGGGCAGCCCATAGGCGTCTATGGGGCTCCCGTAATTACGGGTGACTACGTGTGTGCACCCGTAATTACAGGAGCGTTGCTAGGCGACAACAGTAAATAGTCACTGTCCAGGGTGCTGAAAGCGTTAAACGATCAGCAGTAACTCTCAGCACCCGGGACAGAAACTACCGATCAAATATAGATAAAGCTGTAAAAAAAAAAAAAAAAAAAAAGACATTCATATTTACCCAGAACTCCCTGCTTCTTCCTCAAGTCCGGCCTCCTGGGATGACGTTACAGCCAATCACAGGCCAATCACTGGTTGCAGCGGTCACATGGACTGCCGCGTCATCCAGGGAGGTCGGGCTGGATGTGAAGAGAGGGGTTATGAATTTCTTTTACTTTTATTACGGTAAGGGCTGTCCCTTCTCTCTATTCTGCACTGATAGAGAGAAGGGGCTGCCGATTAGCGCAGCGCAATTTTGCAGAGAAAACGTGCCCGGAAATACGGGTGCAATACGGGTCGCATACGTGTGACCAAGGACCCGTATTTACGGGTGGACAAAAATACGTTCGTGTGCATGGGGCCTAAGAGATTATACAACGAAAGTGTGAATTTAGCCTTACATTTTAGGCCAGTCTGCTGGGGACGTGCAGATGCAACGGTTATAAATGTTGTAGATTAGAAAAAATGTGCTACAGCCAAAGCTGTGCCCATGACCCCGCGCCTCCGCGAATAAAATAAGCCTGTTCTTAAAAATGCACATGTGCCCATCGCAGAGATAAGGATATACACACATATATACCACACACGGTGTATACCCTCCACAACGCCCCTCCCCAAAGTCACTGTCTCCCAAGATCAGCCCATTGGTAGAGAATTGAAAGGCAATTATACATTATATACACTCCGTTGTATAAGTACTGATAACGCCTACTCACATATTGCTTATAAACCCTCCCCCCAGGTTACAGTGCACATAATCTACGACATGGAGGGCAAACTGTGGCAGCGCCGCTACAGGGTCCAGCGGGGGGCGGCGCACACCACGAGCTGCCCTCCATCACTAGCGATATATTCCACCGGCACATCACGTCACTCACCGCCCGTGCAGTTATCTCCGCAGCTCAAGGAGTCTACGCCGCTACACAAACCAGATTTGAAATAAAGTAACTGTTGTCTGATTGGTCTACTACGAGACCTGTCACGTGACGCGCCTGCCCACCGCAGCTGTCTTCTCGAGTACCTTGAGATGATTTGCTAAAACATACCACGTGATTGTAAAGGAAGCACAAAAGCATCTTGGGAGATGTAGTCTTTCGTTTAGCTGTTCGGCAGCGCGCGCTGTTCCATGGAGTTCCCTGGAGAGGAATGATTATGTCAGTTTTCCTGTAGGATGAAATAATTCCTTCATATTTGACACTTTTATGCATGGGCCCGACCTTTAGTAATGGAAGCAGCCGAATGGTTTAGCTAATTTGGTGGTGCATTTTAGGTACACTGAGCATGTGACTACAGCCAACGCTGGAAAACGACTTCCAAGACCGTGTGGCCTAAATAATACGGCGCGGCCCCATGCACACGTCCGTATTTTTCATCCGTTATTACGGACCCATTCATTTCAATGGCCTATGGACACCTTTGCAGATTTTTAGGGATGGGTGTCCATGCCCCATGGCGGATCATCATAGGGTGTTTTGGATGGCCGCCCGGGGCCCGAGACTCCCAGGGGGCCCATAGCCACCCAAAGTACAATGTCGTTTTTGGCACTATTTGCAGCGAATTGCGGCAAAAAACGCGACGAAACAGCATTGTATTTGTCCTGCAAAAAGACCTTTAGACATAAGGTCACATGACCGCAGCTCTGTCACCCCATTATAAGTGCCCTATATTCTACATAATGTGATCGGCGCTGTAATGTAGATAACAACAGTGATTTTTATTTACACCGCGTTCCAAATTATTATGCAAATGTTATTTTTCGCTGATTTTACGAAATAGTCGATGCAAATGACGGTCAGTATAATCTTCACGCCATCAACCGTTGGAGTATAATGCAAATTTTATTGAACAAATCTCCTAATGATAACAGATTTTTTTTTTTAGAAGTAAAAAACTCAAAATGCTAATTATTATGCACAACAGATATCAATTTTTTTTAACCCCTGCAGGACTGAGCCTTTATGTGGTAATAACTCCGGAATGCTTTTACCTATCCAAGCGATTCTGAGATTGTTTTCTCGTGACATGTTGTACTTTATGTTAGGGAAAAAATTTGGTCGATAAATTCAATATTTATTTCTAAAAAACACCAAGATTGAGAAAATTTGCAAAAATTTGCATTTTTCTAAATTTAAATGTATCTACTTTTAAAACAGATAGTAATACCACACAAAATAGTTACTAGTTAACATTTCCCATATGTCTACTTTATGTTTGCATCGTTTTTTGAACATTCTATTATTTTTCTAGGACGTTTCAAGGCTTAGAACTTTAGCAGCAATTTCTCATATTTTCAAGAAAATGTCAAAAGGCGATTTTTAAAAAGGACCAGTTCAGTTGAGAAGTGGCTTTGAGGGCCTTATATATTAGATAGTCCCCATAAATAACCCCATTTTGAAAACGGCACCCCTCAAAGTATTCAAAACAGCATTCAGAAAGTTTTTTAACCCTTTAGGCGTTTCACAGGAATTAAAGCAAAGTAGAGGTGAAAGTTACACATTTCATTTTTTTTTTACAAAATTCATTTGCAATACTTTTTTTTTCTATACCACAGAAGGTTTTACCCGAGAAATGTAACTTATTATTTATTGCCCAGATTCTGCAGTTTAGAAATATCCCACATGTGGCCCATGTACGCTAATTTACTGAAACACCGGCCTCAGAAGCAAAGGAGCACCTAGTGGATTTTGGGGCCTCCTTTTTTTTTTTGCATATATTTTAGGCAGCATGTCAGGTTTGAAGAGGTCTTGTGGGGCCAAAACAATAAAGACCCCCAAAAGTGACCTCATTTTGGAAACTACACCCCTCACGGAAATTATCTAGGGGTATAGTTAGCATTTTGAACCCACAGTTTTTTTGCTAAATTTATTTGAATTAGTATGTGAAGATGAAAATCTACTTTTTTCTGAAAAAACTTAGAAATTGTTAATTTTTGCAAGGAATAAAAGAGAAAAAACACCCCAACATATGTAAAGCAATTTCTCCCGATTATAGCAATATCCCATATGTGGTAATAAACTGCTGTTTGGACCCACAGCAGGACTCAGAAGGGAAGGAGCAACATTTGGATTTTGAAATTCTGATTTTGCTGGAATAGTTTTCAGTGCAGTGTCGCGTTTGCAATGCACTGGAGGGAACAAAATAGTGGAAACCCCCGGAAAGTGACCCCATTTTGGAAACTACACTCATCAAGGAATTTTTCTAGGGGAGTAAAGTTAGCATTTTGACCCCACAGTTGTTTTGCTGAATTCATTGGAATTATTCTGTAAAGGTAAAAATCTACTTTTTTTCTGAAAAAAGGTAGCCATTTTTAATTTTTACAAGGAATAAAGGAGAAAAAGCACCCCAACATTTGTAAAGAATTTCTCCCGATTACGGAAATATGCCATATGTGGTAATAAACTGCTGTTTGGACCCACAGCAAGGCTCAGAAGGGAAGGAGCGCTATTTGGCTTTTGGAGTTCAAATTTAGCTGAAATGGTTTTTGGGTGCCATGTCGCATTTGCAAAGCCCCTGAGAGGCCAAAACAGTGGAGACCCCCCAAAAGTGGAAATTACACCACTTAAAGAATCTATCTAGGGATATAGTGGGCATTTAGACCCCACAAGTCTTTTGCAGGATTTATTAGAATTAGGCCGTGAAAATGAATATCAACATTTCTTCCACTAAAATTGTGCATTTTTTCAATTTCACAAAGGATAAAGGAGAAAATGCACCCCAACATTTGTAAAGCAATTTCTCCCGAGTACGGCTATACCCCACGTGTGATCATAAATGGTTTTTCTGGAGCTGCCCCAATCCTTTCGCATACATGACGTCTTCCATGCCTCCCTCCTTAAACGCTGCTCCCCGTCCTGGTCCCCCTCGAGGAAACCTCCTGTTCCCGTTCTCACCCCTGAGGGGGTGGAATTCGAGGTGGCCAAGATTATGGACAGTAGGATGGTCCAGGGCTCCCTCCAGTACCTGGTCCATTGGAGAGGATACGGGCCGGAGGAGAGGACTTGGGTACCTGCCCGTGATGTTCATGCTGGGGTATTGATCAGGAGGTTCCACCTTCTCTTCCCTACTAAACCGGGTCCTCTTAGTAAGGGTCCGGTGGCCCCTCATAAAAGGGGGAGTACTGTTAGGGATCTGCCAGGTACTACGTCTAGGTATACTCCTGTGATTAATCAATCCACACCTAAGGCCAGACCTGTTCGACTGACACCATCTCCCACCAACCAGGGTGGCAGGCTCAGGAGTGGGAGAGCCTATCGCGGCCTGGTCAGTCGGAGTTAGCTCCGCCCCCTGTCCTTTATTACCTGCCGTGCTCTCTTCCTCAGTGCTTGTAATTCTTCTGGATTCCTGGCCTCACTGCTGCTTGCTCCAGCCTGCTTCTGCCGTGCTTCTGCCTTGCTGCAGTTCCGCTTAACCTGCTTTGCTTTGCCCCTGGCTTGCTTCCTTCTCCGTGCTCACTTTGGTATACTCCACTTCATCCTGGTCCTGACTACTCATTCACCGCTCCGTTTCCTCGCGGCGTTCCGTGGCTACTGCCCCTTCCCTTGCGTGTTCCCTGTTTGTTCTCCCGTGCACTTAGACAGCGTAGGGACCGCCGCCCAGTTGTACCCCGTCGCCTAGGGCGGGTCGTTGCAAGTAGACAGGGACAGTGCGGTGGGTAGATTAGGGCTCACTTTCCCTTCACCACTTTCCTGCCACTACAAACAGGTTGCTGTATATTGTGTTCGGCATTCACTGTCGAGGGTGCTGAAAGAGTTACTGCCGATCAGTTAGCTCTTTCAGCACCTTGGACAGTGACGGGCGTCGACTAGCCTCATCTCTATGATGGCGGCTGCGCGAAAATCACGCAGCCGCGCATCATACACGGATGACACACGCAGCTGTCAAATGTTTTTTGCGCGCGCAAAACGCTGTGTTGTTTGCGCACGCAAAAACGCAACATCCGTCTGTATCTGCCCTTAGGCAAATAGTTTTATTTTTTCTAAAAGTGGTAAAACATAAAACAAAACATAACAATGTGGTATCGCCGTAATCGTATCAACCTGTAGAATAAGGTAGACATGTCGTTTTTTTTACCGCCTGATGGACGCCGTTAAAACAAAACCCCCCAAAAAATGGCGTAATTGCTGTTTTTTTGCCTATTTCACATCACAAATAATTTTTGATTCAGCTTCCCAGTATATTATGCTGTAGAATAAATGGCGCCATGAAAAACTACAACTTGTCCCGCAAAACACAAGCCCTCATAAGGCTGCGTCGACGAAAAAATATAAAAAAAGTTATGGCTTTTGGAAGGCAGGAAAGGAAAAGGATAAAATGAAAAAACTCAAATTGGCCGTGTACTTAAGGGGTTAAAGTTTATTCAGTATACAGTAAGCATTTCTACAACTTTCTAATATACTTTGTGTTTCATTATTCCGTCATTTAGAGACTAAAAATCTGTTACAGGGCCCATCAGGGTAAGGTGAGTTTTCTTTTTATTGGTGCAAAGGGGGCCTAACTTATCTATGGTAAAACACAGGGGCCTAACTTATCTATGGTAAAACACAGGGGCCTAACTTATCTATGGTAAAACACAGGGCGCCAAACTTATCTATGGTAAAACACAGGGGCCTAACTTATCTATGGTAAAACACAGGGGGCCTAACTTATCTATGGTAAAACACAGGGGGTCTAACTTATCTATGGTAAAACACAGGGGCCTAACTTATCTATGGTAAAACATAGGCGGCCTAACATATCTATGGTAAAACACAGGGGCCTAACTTATCTATGGTAAAACACAGGGGGCCTAACTTATCTATGGTAAAACACAGGGGGCCTAACTTATCTATGGTAAAACACAGGGGGCCTAACTTATCTATGGTAAAACACAGGGGCTTAACTTATCTACGGTAAAACACAGGGGGCCTAACTTATCTATGGTAAAAGACAGGGGACCTAACTTATCTATGGTAAAACACAGGGGGCCTAACTTATCTATGGTAAAACACAGGGGGCCTAACTTATCTATGGTAAAACACAGGGGGGCCTAACTTATCTATGGTAAAACACAGGGGCCTATCTTATCTATGGTAAAACACAGGGGGCCTAACTTATCTATGGTAAAACACAGGGGCCTATCTTATCTATGGTAAAACACAGGGGGCCTAACTTATCTATGGTAAAACACAGGGGGCCTAACTTATCTATGGTAAAACACAGGGGGCCTAACTTATCTATGGTAAAACACAGGGGACCTAACTTATCTATGGTAAAACACAGGGACCTAACTTATCTATGGTAAAACACAGGGGCCTAACTTATCTATGGTAAAACACAAGGGGCCTAACTTATCTATGGTAAAACACAGGGGGCCTAACTTATCTATGGTAAAACACAGCGGGCCTAACTTTTTATTTTGGGTGTCTAGTTTCTTCCATTTTACTGCCGCTGCTGCCGAGTAAGTTGCACCGCAAAGGGGTCACTAAGACCATGTTCACACGGTGGATTTTGCTTGGTGGGTCCCGCTGCAAAATCGGACGCAGAATTATTCCTGCCGTCAACCAAAAGATTCCTACTCCCATTCACTTCAGATCGGGCAGGACGCTTCTTTTGCCCGCTAGTTGAAAAAATCAGCTAGCGGTAAAAAGAGGCATCCGCCTCCCACTGAAATAGAGATCTGCAGAACATTGCTCTCTCCTCTCTACCTCCTGACAGATACATAGTGATATATTCTGCAGATTATTGTCCAACTGACTACTCTAGAGATCTGCAGAACATTGCTCCTCTACCTCCTGACAGATACATAGTGATATATTCTGCAGATTATTACACCACTGACTTCTCTAGAGATCTGCAGAACATTGCTCCTCTAACTCCTGACAGATACATAGTGATATATTCTGCAGATTATTACACAACTGACCTCTCTGGAGATCTGCAGCACATTGCTCCTCTACCTCCTGACAGATACATAGTGATATATTCTGCAGATTATTACACCACTGACTTCTCTAGAGATCTGCAGAACATTGCTCCTCTAACGACTGACAGATACATAGTGATATATTCTGCAGATTATTACACCACTGACCTCTCTAGAGATCTGCAAGACATTGCTCCTCTACCCCTGACAGATACATAGTGATATATTCTGCAGATTATTACACCACTGACTTCTCTAGAGATCTGCAGAACATCGCTCCTCTAACTCCTGACAGATACATAGTGATATATTCTGCAGATTATTACACCACTGACCTCTCCGGAGATCTTCAGAACATTGCTCCTCTACCTCCTGACATACATAGTGATATATTCTGCAGATTATTACACCACTGAACTCTCAAGAGATCTGCAGAACATCGCTCCTCTAACTCCTGACAGATACATAGTGATATATTCTGCAGATTATTACACCACTGACCTCTCTAGAGATCTGCAGGACATTGCTCCTCTACCCCTGACAGATACATAGTGATATATTCTGCAGATTATTACACCACTGACCTCTCCGGAGATCTGCAGAACATTGCTCCTCTACCGCCTGACAGATACATAGTGATATATTCTGCAGATTATTACACCACTGACTTCTCTAGAGATCTGCAGAACATTGCTCCTCTAACTCCTGACAGATACATAGTGATATATTCTGCAGATTATTACACAACTGACCTCTCTGGAGATCTGCAGCACATTGCTCCTCTACCTCCTGACAGATACATAGTGATATATTCTGCAGATTATTACACCACTGACTTCTCTAGAGATCTGCAGAACATTGCTCCTCTAACTCCTGACAGATACATAGTGATATATTCTGCAGATTATTACACCACTGACCTCTCTAGAGATCTGCAGAACATCGCTCCTCTAACGACTGACAGATACATAGTGATATATTCTGCAGATTATTACACCACTGACCTCTCTAGAGATCTGCAGGACATTGCTCCTCTACCCCTGACAGATACATAGTGATATATTCTGCAGATTATTACACCACTGAACTCTCAAGAGATCTGCAGAACATCGCTCCTCTAACTCCTGACAGATACATAGTGATATATTCTGCAGATTATTACACCACTGACCTCTCTAGAGATCTGCAGGACATTGCTCCTCTACCCCTGACAGATACATAGTGATATATTCTGCAGATTATTACACCACTAACCTCTCTAGAGATCTGCAGAACATTGCTCCTCTTCCTCCTGACAGATACATAGTGATATATTCTGCAGATTATTATACCACTGACCTCTCTAGAGATCTGCAGAACATTGCTCCTCTACCTCCTGACAGATACATACTGATATATTCTGCAGATTATTACACCACTGACCTCTCTGGAGATCTGCAGAGCATTGCTCCTCTACCTCCTGACAGATACATAGTGATATATTCTGCAGATTATTACACCACTGACCTCTCTAGACATCTGCAGAACATTGCTCCTCTACCTCCTGACAGATACATAATGATATATTCTACAGATTATTACACCACTGACTTCTCTAGAGATCTGCAGAACATCGCTCCTCTAACTCCTGACAGATACATAGTGATATATTCTGCAGATTATTATACCACTGACCTCTCTAGAGATCTGCAGAACATTGCTCCTCTACCTCCTGACAGATACATACTGATATATTCTGCAGATTATTACACCACTGACCTCTCTGGAGATCTGCAGAACATTGCTCCTCTACCTCCTGACAGATACATAGTGATATATTCTGCAGATTATTACACCACTGACCTCTCTAGACATCTGCAGAACATTGCTCCTCTACCTCCTGACAGATACATAATGATATATTCTACAGATTATTACACCACTGACTTCTCTAGAGATCTGCAGAACATCGCTCCTCTAACTCCTGACAGATACATAGTGATATATTCTGAAGATTATTACACCACTGACCACTCTAGAGAACTGCAGAACATTGCTCCTCTACCTCCTGACAGATACATAGTGATATATTCGGCAGATTATTATACCACTGACCTCTCTAGAGATCTGCAGAACATTGCTCCTCTAACTCCTGACAGATACATAGTGATATATTCTGCAGATTATTACACAACTGACCTCTCTGGAGATCTGCAGCACATTGCTCCTCTATCTCCTGACAGATACATAGTGATATATTCTGCAGATTATTACACCACTGACTTCTCTAGAGACCTGCAGAGCATTGCTCCTCTAACTCCTGACAGATACATAGTGATATATTCTGCAGATTATTACACCACTGACCTCTCTAGAGATCTGCAGAACATCGCTCCTCTAACTCCTGACAGATACATAGTGATATATTCTGCAGATTATTACACAACTGACCTCTCTAGAGATCTGCAGGACATTGCTCCTCCACCCCTGACAGATACATAGTGATATATTCTGCAGATTATTACACCACTGACCTCTCTAGAGATCTGAAGAACATTGCTCCTCTTCATCCTGACAGATACATAGTGATATATTCTGCAGATTATTACACCACTGACCTCTCTAGAGATCTGCAGAACATTGCTCCTCTACCTTCTGACAGATACATAGTGATATATTCTGCAGATTATTACACCACTGACCTCTCTAGAGATCTGCAGAATATTACTCCTCTACCTCCTGGCAGATACACAGTGATATATTCTGCAGATTATTACACCACTGACCTCTCTAGAGATCTGAAGAACATTGCTCCTCTTCATCCTGACAGATACATAGTGATATATTCTGCAGATTATTACACCACTGACCTCTCTAGAGATCTGCAGAACATTGCTCCTCTACCTTCTGACAGATACATAGTGATATATTCTGCAGATTATTACACCACTGACCTCTCTAGAGATCTGCAGAACATTACTCCTCTACCTCCTGGCAGATACACAGTGATATATGCTGCAGATTATTACACCACTGACCTCTCTGGAGATCTGCAGAACATTGCTCCTCTACCTCCTGACAGATACATAGTGATATATTCTACAGATTATTACACCACTGACTTCTCTAGAGATCTGCAGAACATCGCTCCTCTAACTCCTGACAGATACATAGTGATATATTCTGCAGATTATTACACCACTGACCTCTCTAGAGATCTGCAGAACATTACTCCTCTACCTCCTGGCAGATACACAGTGATATATGCTGCATATTATTACACCACTGACCTCTCTAGAGATCTGCAGAACATTGCTCCTCTACCTCCTGACAGATACATAGTGATATATTCTGCAGATTATTACACAACTGACCTCTCCGGAGATCTGCAGAACATTGCTCCTCTACCTCCTGACAGATACATAGTGATATATTCTGCAGATTATTATACCACTGACCTCTCTAGAGATCTGCAGAACATTGCTCCTCTACCACCTGACAGATACATAGTGATATATTCTGCAGATTATTACACCACTGACTTCTCTAGAGATCTGCAGAACATTGCTCCTCTACCTCCTGACAGATACATACTGATATATTCTGCAGATTATTACACCACTGACCTCTCTGGAGATCTGCAGAACATTGCTCCTCTATAACACCTGACAGATAAATAGTTTTATATTCTGCAGATTATTACACCTCTGACCTCTCTGGAGATCTGCAGAACATTGCTCTCTCCTCTCTACCGCCTGCCAGATACATAGTGATATATTCTGCAGATTATTACACCACTGGCCTCTCTAGAGATCTGCAGAACATTGCTCCTCTACCTTCTGACAGATACATAGTGATATATTCTGCAGATTATTACACCACTGACTTCCCTAGAGATCTGCAGAACATTTCTCCTCTACCTCCTGACAGATACATAGTGATATATTCTGCACATTATTACACCACTGACTTCTCCAGAGATTTGCAGAACATTGCTCTTCTACCTCCTGACAGATACATAGTGATATATTCTGCAGATTATTACACCACTGACCTCTCTAGAGATCTGCAGAACATTGCTCCTCTACCTCCTGACAGATACATAGTCATATATTCTGCAGATTATTATACCACTGACTTCTCTAGAGATCTGCAGAACATTGCTCCTCTACCTTCTTACAGATACATAGTGATATATTCTGCAGATTATTACACCACGGATTTCTCTAGAGATCTGCAGAACATTTCTCCTCTACCTCCTGACAGATACAGAGTGATATATTCTGCAGATTATTACACCACTGACCACTCTAGAGATCTGCAGAACATTGCTCTGTCCTCTCTACCTGCTGATAGATACATAGTAATATATTCTGCAGATTATTACACCACTGACCTCTCTGGAGATCTGCAGAACATTGCTCCTCTACCTCCTGACAGATACATAGTGATATATTCTGCAGATTATTACACTACTAACCTCTCTAGAGATCTGCAGAACATTGCTCCTCTACCTCCTGACAGATACATAGTGATATATTCTGCAGATTATTACACCACTGACCTCGCTGGAGATCTGCAGAACATTGCTCCTCTACCTCCTGACAGATACATAGTGATATATTCTGCAGATTATTACACCACTGACCTCTCTAGAGAATCGCAGAACATTGCTCCTCTACCTTCTGACAGATACATAGTGATATTTTCTGCAGATTATTACACCACTGACTTCTCTGGAGATCTGCAGAATATTGCTCTCTCCTCTCTACCGCCTGACAGATACATAGTGATATATTCTGCAGATTATTACACCACTGAAATAGAGATCTGCAGAACATTGCTCCTCTACCTCCTGACAGATACATAGTGATATATTCTCCAGATTATTACACCACTGACCTCTCTGGAGATCTGCAGGAACATTGCTCCTCTACCTCCTGACAGATACATAGTGATATATTCTGCAGATTATTACACCACTGACCTCTATGGAGATCTGCAGAACATTGCTCCTCTACCTCCTGACAGATACATAGTGATATATTCTGCAGATTATTTCACCACTGACCTCTCTGGAGATCTGCAGAATATTGCTCCTCTACCTCCTGACAGATACATAGTGATATATTCTGCAGATTATTACACCTCTGACTACTCTAGAGATCTGCAGAACATTGCTCCTCTAACTCCTGACAGATACATAGTGATATATTCTGCAGATTATTACACCACTGACCTCTCTGGAGATCTGCAGAACATTGCTCCTCTACCTCCTGACAGATACATAGTGATATATTCTGCAGATTATTACACCACTGACCTCTATGGAGATCTGCAGAACATTGCTCCTCTACCTCCTGACAGATACATAGTGATATATTCTGCAGATTATTACACCACTGACCTCTCTGGAGATCTGCAGAATATTGCTCTGTCCTCTCTACCTGCTGATAGATACTTATTGATATATCCTGCAGATTATTACACCTGACTTTTCCACAACCTTATGATCCCTGTAGATAAAAGGCTCCCTGGATAAATTCCCCAATATATATATGAAAACACTAAAAATTGTAAAGAAAATATATGTTTATTCCAGAATCCAGTAGAATTGCTGTGCGGTTTTCTCCGGCCCTTTAACATGTGATGATCTGTGACATGAAGAAGAGGAGGGTCCTTCTTCACACGTGGATATGGCCGCCAGTCCACCCTTACACAGCTCAGTCCTGGATCATAAGAGAGCGTAAAACATTTTTCTATTTTTTCACAGTTGTATCCTAGAAAAGACAAAAAATCTGAATTAGCCCAAAAATTCACAAAACCTTCACCACAAGGAGATGAAGACGGAGCAGAAGACGTAGACTTACCGGATCTCGCTTCTGTTCTGCACATCACTGGTTCTCAGCGCTGGAGGAGTCTTCATGACAATTTCAGATGGTTTAGGTGGTAAAGACCACCATGTTGGGGTGACAAAAGATGGTGAATGGGCCCCGAGCGACAGATGGAACAGAACAGGCCTCTTTCTCTCCCGGGGGTTCGGGGCCCTGATGGTAAATGGGCCCCGAGTGTCAGATGAATTAAAATGCCCACTTTCTCTTCCGGGGGTTTGAGGCCCTGGTGGTAACGGTAACCCCCGAAAGGTCCTCCATCTCCACATCCTCTGGAAGTTTGCGTCCGCGAACTTCCTTTTTGTCTTTCTTATCCTCCATATCCTCCATCTCTATATCATCAGGAAATTGACGTCCGCCAACCTCCATTTTCTCGTCCTCCTCCAAGTCCTCCATCTCTACATCATCAGGAAATTGACGTCCGCCAACCTCCATTTTCTCTACAATCCTCATCTTGAAAAACATCTTCACTATCCTCCTCTTCATCAAAGACACCTTCATGATGAGAGCCAGCAAGAGAAACCGACACCGTGGTCAATGTGTGACCCCAATTTATAGACTTGATGATGTCATAAGATGTTTACACATCCAGATTAAGAGGTGTAGAGAAATAGAATCTGCCCGCATTCTAGATGACATCACAAGAAGCGTATCTCAGTGAACCGGTGGCCATATAAAACGTAATATGGTACAAGAATACAGACAGTAGGGTCTCACTACACCCTCTGGGGAAGTTTCTATCATCTCAAAGAATTCTCAAATCAATGTGGTCAATTCCACTGGCTTTCTTAAACGTAATCGCACCCATAAAACGTACAACACGGGCATTTACATATACAGTAAAAATGAAACAAAACCATTTTTTTCATAAAAAGTGGGTTTTATTTTGTACAAGTGGGAAAAAAAATACACATATGTGGTATCGCCACGATCGTAACGACCCGAGCAATAAAGTTAACACAGTATTTAAACAGCATGGTGAAGACCGTAATAAAAATAAAAAAAATACCCCCCACAAAAAATATAATAAAAGTTAATCAATATATCATATGTACCCAAAAATGGTGCCATTAAAGAAAATAACTTGTCTGGCAAAAAAAAAAGCCCTTATACAGCGATATTGACGAAACAATACAAAAATTACCGCTCTTGGAAAGCGGAGATGCAAAAACAAATTATTTTTAATGTGCAACTAAAATTTATATTCACCAAACCCGGTGAATTGCACAACAAGCAGAGCAGATGAGGCCTCTTTTAGCCTTTAAGGTTAATGGCCAGGAGCGGCGGCGTGATACAGTGATTGAAAGTCTGAATCCTACAAAACAGAGAACGGCAGGGGTCTCTGTCTTAGAGTTCAACTAGATCCGCGTCCTGATAGGCCGTATAAGCCCTAAGTCGACAAAGTCAATAGCGAGCGCAGCATCTAAGTGGTTGACAGAGGGAGGGGGCTTCTTCTATACAATAGCAGGTTATCGCGGGGGTGCCAACGGTTGCGATGGCAACTGGAGGCCTAACAATGGCCTCCTGGTCTGCCATGTACTGAAGCCTATTAGGCCCTGCCAGAATGCAGTATATTATACCAGCTAAGAGGTGATCAAATCCTCAAGTCCCCTAGTGGAACAAAAAACTAAAAAAAATGCTTTAGAAAAATAAATAAACAAAAACTGCCACTCTCTCTTTATAAAGTCATTATTAAAAAAATATATAAAACTATACACAACTGGTATTGCCACATCCATAAATACACAAAAATAATCACATCATTTATCCTGCGCGGTAAACGCTGTAAGAAAAATATAAAAAAAAATTACAGATATTCTGTTTTTGGTCACATCTTCTCCAAAACATTGGAATATAAAGCTACCAAAAAATGTACCCCAAGATGGTACCAATAAAAACTACAGCATGTCCCGCAAACAAAACGCCCTCACAGCTCAGCAGATGGAAAAAGTTATGGCTCTCAGAATATGGCGACTTTATGTAAGTGTTTTTATTGTGAAAAAGAAGTAAAACATAAAAAAAACTATATAAATTTGGAATGGCCGTAATCGCAGTTATCCGCCGAATAAAGTTAACATGTCGTTTATACCACCCGGTGAACGCTGTAAAAAAGACAATGCCCCAATTGCTGTTTTATGATCACCTTGAATGTCGAGATTTAATAAAAATAATATCCTGATGTGCAGGCCACAGGGGCTGGCTGGCACATTTTAGCCTGGGGTGCAAGCCCACAGCACTGGACCAAGAGTAGCGGCCCATCCTTAACCTGTTTACCTTCACCTTCACTATAAAGGCGGCAGAGGAAACTGGGCTTTAAATTGTTAAAAGACGGCAGCTGATTGTGTTTTCATGTTGGGATTGCACACGCAAACTAATCCTGCTTAGGGCCTGTTCACACCTGCGTCAGTGTTTCCGTTGAGCAGCAGAACAACAAAAATATCGTCTGGTTTCAAGTCATGGTGTCCGTGGTCATACCAAAAACAAAAGCGCAGCAGTCTGCGCTATTGTTTCCGGTATTTTTACCCAGATCTGTGATAAAACCTCCAAAGCAGATGTGAATCTGCTCTTACCGGCATATTGTTTCTGAATACTTCCGCCACACAATGATCATATAGTGAATAATATTACCATACTGTTACTGAATAAAAACACTGAACAAAACCAGGGGCGTAACTAGGAAAGATTGGGCCCCATAGCAAACTTTTGACTGGGCCCCCCCCCTCCCCTGAGTGTCACACAACCCCCCCTTGTAGATAGTGCCTTTTTTACAGCCCCCCCTGTAGATAACGCCATACAGCCCCCACTGTAGGGAACGCCATACAGCCCCCCTGTAGATAGCGCCATACATCCCCCTGTAGATAACGCCATACAGCCCCCCTGTAGATAACGCCATACAGCCCCCCTGTAGATAACGCCATACAGTCCCCCTGTAGATAACGCCATACAGCCCCCCTGTAGATAACGCCATACAGTCCCCCTGTAGAGAACACCATACAGCCCCCTGTAGGTAACGCCATACAGCCCCCCCTGTAGATAACGCCATACAGCCCCCCCTGTAGATAACGCCATACAGCCCCCCTGTAGATAACACCATACAGCCCCCCTGTAGATAACGCCATACAGCCCCCTGTAGATAACGCCATACAGCCCCCCTGTAGATAACGCCATACAGCCCCCCTGTAGATAACGCCATACAGTCCCCCTGTAGATAACGCCATACAGCCCCCCTGTAGATAACGCCATACAGTCCCCCTGTAGAGAACACCATACAGCCCCCTGTAGGTAACGCCATACAGCCCCCCCTGTAGATAACGCCATACAGCCCCCTGTAGATAACGCCATACAGCCCCCCCTGTAGATAACGCCATACAGCCCCCCTGTAGATAACACCATACAGCCCCCCTGTAGATAACGCCATACAGCCCCCCTGTAGATAACACCATACAGCCCCCCTGTAGATAACGCCATACAGCCCCCCTGTAGATAACGCCATACAGTCCCCCTGTAGATAACGCCATACAGCCCCCCTGTAGATAACGCCATACAGCCCCCCCTGTAGATAACGCCATACAGCCCCCTGTAGATAACGCAATAGAGCCCCCCTGTAGAGAACGCCATACAGCCCCCTGTAGGTAACGCCATACAGCCCCCCCTGTAGGTAACGCTACACGGCCCCACTGTAGGTAACGCTATACAGCCCCCCACTTTAGGTAATGCCATACAGCCCCCCCCTTGTAGGTAAGGCCATACAGCCCACCTCCTTATAGGTAACGCCATACAGCCCCCCAATGTAGGTAACACCATACAGCCCCCCCTGTAGGTAACGCCATACAGCCCCCCCTGTAGGTAACGCCATACAGCCCCCCCTGTAGGTAACGCCATACAGCCCCAAACCCCCAAAAATATCTGACCTATAGTGTGTCCTACAAAATACATGTATCCCCTATCCATAGGATAGGGGATACATGTGTGATCGCTGGCAGCGATAGGGAGAACGGGGGACCGAAAGTCCCCCAAGTTCTCCATGACTAACCTCAGACTTCAGGAGTCTGCGCAGCTCAATAGAAATGAAAGGAGCGCTGGTCACGCATGCGCACAAGCGCGACCGGCGCTCCATTCATTTCTACGGAGCTGCCGACACAGACCCCGGAAGTCCGAGGTTTGTGATGGAGAACTTCAGGGGACTTTCGGTCCCCCGTTCTCCCTATGGCTGCAAGCGATCACACATGTATCCCATATCCTGCGGATAGGGGATACATGTCTTTTGTAGGAACAACCCCTTTAATGGCAGAGCGGGGAGATACTTCCCTGCTCTGCCATAGTGTTTAGTGGCGTCGCGCTGTAGTAGCCATAGCGGCAGCTAGCGGAGCCTCCGGCCATGGTGGGGGCCCGTACCGGCGGGCGACACGGGCCCCCTCATGCCGCGGGCCCCGTAGCAGCCGCTACGGCCGCTACGGCGGTAGTTACGCCACTGCATATAGTCATAGATGCCGGTCCTACACAGGGGCTCTGTGTAGGACCGGTATAAGTAATTACAGCACAGTGACATCCAGTGACGATATAGGGGTAGATACCAGTCCTATACAGGAGCCCTACAGACCATATAAGTGATTACAGTACAATGACCATATAGTGGTAGACACCGGTTCTACACAGGGGCTCTACAGGCAATATAAGTGATTAAAGTATAGTGACATCCAGTGACCATATAGTGGTAAATACTGTTCCTACACAGGTCTGTAGACCATATACAGCACAGTGACATCCAGTGACTCAGAGGTGATGTCTTCTCAGATTAGATTTGTTCATTTTACCTTTTCTTCTCCATCCTGACCAGAGCGCTATGACGACTTCTTCTAGCCACGATCGCCTCTGCAGAATTTAAAATACAGACAAGTTGGTTTCCTGCTTTTCTAGCATTCATCCCACCTATGCCGCATCCTCTAAACAAACTCATCACCCACAGTGCCCCAGATAGTAATAATGATACCCACTTTGTGCCCCACACAATAATAGTGCCCCCTTTGTGCAATCATATAGTAAACGTGCCTCCTTTATGCCCCCCATACAGTAATGCTGCCATTAACAGGCCCCCTTCTCCTCCAGGCCCAGTTGTGATTGTAGTGGTTGCTACCAGACCCAGATGGGAAAGGGACCCCCGATAACAGTGGGCTGATATTTTTATCCTCTGACAGGAGACCCTGTGGGGATGGTGGCCCTAGGCATTTGCCCAGTTTGACCCCCTCCTAACACCAGCCCAGTAGAAAAGTGTTCTAACAGACGTCACAGGTGTAGCGCAGCCATGGGGGTGGTCATGAGAATGATGGGGTCCTAAAAATCTACTGGTGGACCTGCCCAGGCCAGCTCACCCCTCGCAGGCCAGAGGGGAACATTACATTAGTTTCATGAGGTCATTATGAAGGCCCTAATATTTGGGAACCAGGTAGGGGAGGGCCCGACCACATCTGCCCGAAGCGAGGGCACCCGGTTTATACTAGCACAATATTTTCCCAGCAACGTTTTCTAAACTGTAAAGAAGGAAAGGATCTAAAAAGAAGCAGAGCGTGTCAGAAAAGAGGGATAAGAAAGGACACCATCTATCAGTGAAACACCTGCCCCATAATACCTGGCTTGTTCATACAGAATTGCATCCTATCTTGCCACACATCTATGTATTATATATATTATTAAAGGCCCCCTAATAAAGGCCCCCTGGTCAGCCATCTTTGTACTCCTTTGAAGCCCTGCCAGAATGATGCATGTTATGGCAGCCTGGGGGCCTCTTGCAGGGCTTTAAAGGAGACTGTCAGTATAGTGATATACTGCAATACATTAGTATTGCAGTATATCATGTAAGCGATCCAATGATCGCTGGTTTAAGTCCTCTAGGGGGACTAATAAGAAAAAAAAACAGTTAAAGTTTTTCTTAAGGTTCCAAAAAAAAATGTTTAAAGTTCAAAAACCCCTTTTTCCCATTTTTATTCCATAAAGCAATGTTAAAAAAAAAATTAACGTTAACATAACTAGTGTCGCCGCGTCCATAAAAGTCTGAACTATCATAATATAGCGTTATTTAACTCGCTTGGTGAAAGCTGTAAAAAAAAACTATATATATATATATATAGAAAATGTAAAAAGCAAATTGCTGGTTCGTGGCTTAGCGCGCAGCGAGAGCGGTCGCATGTTCTAGGAGCTCCGCAGTGAACCCGCGCCAATGTTATCCTGCAGACATCCTGAGGCTTCCTAAGGCTTTAAAAATACCGTCCAAACGATCTAGACGGTCGAGGGTGACTACCGGAGCCAGTATGAGCCCCACCAGAGGTCAGTCGGCCGCGGAGAAGCTGCAAGGCTTTGCACGGGGTGAGGGGCAAGATGGCGGCCGCCCTCCTCTGCCTCAGCGCTCTAAAGGAGGAGAAGCATGCTAAATTGGAATGACCGGGACACGATTTTACGCCTGACACGCAGGCTACCGGAAATTACTTATAATGGGGCAAAAGTCTCTATATTCCCTGACCTCGGCTGACTTGCAAAAGAGACGTGCGACATTTCTTGCTGTTAAGAGGCGCCTGAGAGATCTGGGTATTCCATACTCCATGTCATATCCAGCTAGGTTGCGAATTGTGGATGGAGAAAGATCCGGTTTTTTTCAACTCCCCGCAGGATGCTGATGAATGGGTGAGAAACAAGCGCCCACCTCGACGGAACTAATTCTGCCTGATAACACAGATGGAGTTTCGTGTAAGGATGACTGATGATGTTGGGCTATTCTGAATCACCGGACTTCCATGACTAATCGTAGGATTTCGGGAACATTCCATTCTGATGGTGATCTGGACTGGGTCTGACAGAGATCGGTTAGACCTACTGCCTGGCTAGTGCGACTTTTTGTGTCCTTGGATTTGTGGGGCGCCATACCTGAGGAGGCTGCCGCACGTCCCCTTAATGGTGGAAGCTTAACTAAGTTGCTGTTTGGCGCGGGTATTACCCCCGTATACTTAAATGCCACGTTTTTGGGCACGCTCCGGCAATGTAACATGCATCTACATGCATTGTCGGTATTGTTCTACTATTTACAATCTGTTCTTTTGGGTTCTAGGTTGGAATGTGCCTTGGGTGCGGGCAGTTATGATACTACTCATGTACAAATGTAAACGCATAAGGGATGCACCGAATAATTATCAGCTGCTTCTGAGAAAGGCGGGATTGTTGATGTATATCAGGCATTGTGGATCTCTCCTACATGTGAGAAGTATATTTTATGATTGTCTTCTTTAACTGTAATGTCGTGAAATGTGAGGGGTATGGGCAGCCCGCAGAAGAGAGTAATATTGTATGGTTATATTCGCAAAGTTAACCCTCATATATTGTGCCTCCAGGAGACGCATTTAACACCTGCTAAAATGAAAACTGTTCTTAGGCCCTGGGTCCAGTGGTCTAGCCACTCATATTACACATCGTACTCGAGGGACGTGTTCATTTTGGTAATCAAATCTGTGAGATGGGAAGCTATCCATACTAAAACCGATAGTGAGGGTACATTCCTCCACCAGCATCTTTACAGATTTTGCATATGGCGGCTACCTTTGCTGCAACATATCCGACTGCTAAAGTGTTGGGCATGGGAGATTTTAACATGGTTGTGAACTGCAGTCTGGATAGGTTTAGTGCTTCTTCTGGGCAGGACCGTGTACCCCCCGCCATATCTGTACTGGGTTTACTGTTTGCTGAGATGGGATGGACAGAACTTTACCGATATAAACACCCAACAACTAAAGTGTATTCCTCCCTAGGCAGAAACTCCCTATCCTGCATAGACTATATGTTGGGAAATTCTCTCATTGTACCTTTGGTTGAATCTGTCACTTATAAATCTAGAGCGGCGTCTGATCATTCTCCTATGGTGACCAGCTTTAGTCTCCCTGGCCCCTCCTTACCTAGGAGCTGGAAAATACACCCTTTTGGTTGACCCTGACAGGCCCTCAGGATAGGATCCCTGAACAACTTGACTTGGATATGTAGAGTCGAGTGATCAGTAATTATTCCTTACCCCCTTAAGAATAATAACACATGACACCAAGGTTGGATTTTAATGGCCACAGCAGCCGTTTATTATAAATTTTATAAAATTAGAAATTTTATAACCAAACCTTAAATAACCTAGAATTCCCCAACATTGGAATTCTTCCAGAATAAACATACCAAACCCTTAACAGGGTCAATATAAATAACACCCATAACATGATCAGGGGAAGCCCTTGAGGTTACCACAACTTAGAAAAGATAGCCATCTGCCACCACCACTTGTTTTTACCTCCAGCCGTAATCCGGCTCGAAGGCACCGCTCACTTCTTGCAGATGGCTTTGCCCATAAAGCACTTCAAAGGGGTAACACCCTAAGAAGCCTTCATATTTTGGGGGACGCATACCCCTGATGCGACCCCCCCACCAGTTTTACTGACCAACCTCAAGGACTCCCCCCGCCACTGCGACATGGACCTTGACCACCTCAAGCCCAAGAGCTCCTCCACACCAACACCCCTCTTTCAATCCCGTCTGCTAGGGCCAAACTCCACAAATCCATCCCCACCTCATTCAAATGCACCCCATCCTGTCTCCAATAACAACCTACACCCGCTTCCAGGTCCCTGTGCCTGACCACCACACCTCGATTTTTTGCCACAAATGCCGACACCGCCCTATTCACTTTTATTCTGGCCTGATTGAGCCTCTCCATGGATCGGGCAAAGCGCCATGTCTTTCTGGGCACAATATCTGACCAGACTATAATCAGGCCCGGGTGTAACGCCCATAAACACAACAAATCGTGCTTAATATCCCTCACCAAATCACGAAAAGGGCGCACACTCAAGTCATTCCCCCCAACATGTAAAACTAAAATCTCGGGAACCCGGTCTAGCTGCGTATACACCTGAAACTCTGGTAACACCCTGGACCAAACCATTCCTCGGAAACCAAGCCAATGCAGGACAGCATCCTCCCGCGGAATCCTCAGTTGTCGACCATCCGGGCGAACTTCCGCCCTTAGTGCGCCTCAATACACAAAGGAGTGCCCCAAGATCCAAACCAGCAAAGGACGCGAACCTGCGAAAGAAAGAAAACACACATCTTACAAATCCCATTCGCACTCTATCTTCCACAGGTACAACATACCCCCTAGAAACCTTTTAACAGTCTGACAGCAAATGAGGCCGAACATAAGTGCGGAAACGGTTAGACTCCCATCTCCCAATACGCCTAACCCCTGACTCATCCAAACCCCATTGCACCGCTTCAGTTGCTGCACCAATTCTAAACGAATGGGAAGAATACTCAGCTGACTTCAACCCAATTGCCAGCAAACAGCGCTTAAACACTGCCCCAAATTGGAACCTGGATAAAAAGGACCTGTCTTCATGCCGCAATAACGGAACCCCCGTTGCCCCCACCTGTACCCCAAAAGCAGACATACACTGTACCGGACACACCGCCGAACGCCCGATAGCAAACAACACAATCCGCGTCCCCTTACCCACCGTGTCAGTTTTTGACCTGCGCATCAGCAAACAACTCCACATCCTCTTGACTTATTCCCCCCGCACGCAACCCACTCGGCGACACCAATTCACCCACTCTAAAAGCCCAAAAAAAGGCTAACGAAAAAACCAAGCGAAACAATCGGACTTCAAAGGCCGAACTACAAACCACCTCCACCGCCGTACCCAACAAGCAAAGAATCCGGTAAGAAACTGGCCGCCGCCGATCTACCGACCCTCTCCCCCTGCGAATACCTTTTAATTCTTGAATCGCCAAAAATTCCTTGGTCACATCTTTTTCGCCATGCAATTTCAAACGAAACGCCACAGCGCACACAAACTTATTCACTTTTGCTACAGACACACCTGACTCATACACATCCCCCAACCAATACAAAAAGGCCACCAGCCTGTCCCGGTCTGACCGGACGTCGCCCAAACCTCTCAACCAAAGCTCCCATTGAGCCCAGCCAGCCCTATATGCTGCCCACGTAGAACTTGCCAATGATCGCTCAATCAATGCTCCTGCCGCAGAGAAACCAACTCCCAAAGATGATCCGGGCACACCATGCCAATCTGCTCCGCTCCCGGCGCCAGCTGACGAAAACGATCCCACTGTGAGCGAGAAAGGGCATCAGCAACACAATTGTCAACCCCCGGCACATGCACCGCCACCACCCAAGCATTTAACGACAAACAAACCAGCACCAAATGCCGCAACAGTTGAACCACCAGAGGAGACGACGCCGAGATGTTATTGATAGCCAACACCACCCCCAGATTATCGCAGTGAAAATGAATCTTCTTGTCCCTGAGCATATCCCCCCAAATGGTCACAGCGACCACGATAGGAAATAGCTCGAGCAGGGCCAGGTTTTTTGTCAGACCGTTTTCCACCCAGCTAACCGGCCACCCCCCAGCACACCACTGGCCACCACAATAGGCCCCAAAACCGCCCCCCCCAGCCGCATCTGTAAACAAGTCCAGATCCACGGAATCGAAAGCCCCAGCCATTCACAGGGACCGCACGTTGTACTGTCCCAAAAACCGATGTCACACTTCCAAGTCGGCCCGATCCTCCCCTCTCAATCTTACAAAGTGATGCGGTGCCACCACACCAGCAGTCGCCGCCGCCAAACGCCTACTAAACACTCTGCCCATGGGCATGATCCGACACGCAAAGTTTAACTTCCCTAACAATGACTGCAGACTGCGTAATGTGACCTTTTTAAGCCGAGACAACGCCTGAACCTCCAAACGAAGGGCCACCAACTTATCCTCCGGAAGCCTGCATTCCATTAAAACCGAGTCGATTTCAATGCCTAAAAAACGAATAACCGTAGCATGCCCCTCTGTTTTGTCAGGAGCCAGCGGGACTCCAAAATCCCTCAAGACTCTCTGCAACGCAAACAAAATATTGGCGCACATCGCCGATCTGCCCGGGCCAACACACAAAAATCATCAAGGTAGTGAATAACTGAATTCACACCTGCGACGTTCCGAGTTGCCCATTCCAAAAATGAACTAAATGCCTCAAAGTAGGCGCAAGACAGGGAACAACCCATCGGCAAACAATGATCCACAAAAAATTCCCCTCCCAAAAACAACCCAACAACCGTTGACTCTTGGGATGAACCGGCAGGAACCGAAAAGCCGCCTCAATATCAGTTTTTGACAACAAGGCACCTGCACCCGCTTCGCGAACCAACGCCACTGCCTTATCAAACGACGCGTACACCACCGAACACAACACCGGATCAATACCATCATTAACCGATGCACCCCGGGGAAAAGAAAGATGATGTATCAACCGAAACTTGTTCGGCTCACGCTTAGGCACCACACCCAACGGGGAAACAACAAGATCCGACACAGGTGGTTCCACAAAAGGCCCTGCCATGCGACCCAAAACCACATCTTTACAAAGTTTTTCAGTCACCACCCCGGCGTGCTGATAAGCGAACCGGAGATTCCGATGAGTCACTGGAATGTCATAAGGAGGAGAAGGAATTACAAAGCCCATGCTAAACCCATCCGCAATCAATTGCGCCCCAGCCCTATCCGGATATCTACTTAGAAAGGGGGCCATCCTTTCCAGCTTCACCGGCGTCACCAACTTGACCAGCTGAACCCCCTGGTCCACCTCCCTTCTTGCCTTTTCGCAAACACTTCGACGCGCCGTGAGATGACCCGCTGCAATGGGAACACACGTGCTTGAACTTGCACGCTGCCCCAAATTTACACTGGCCGTCTTTAAACTGCCAGCAGAAACCGAGTTTTGAACCGGAACCTTGACCGGACTAACCGACCTGCCCTACAGACCCTCCGCTTCCTGGAAAGGACTGTCCCGGCTTAACCGGAGCAGTCACCCTCAACCACAATGCGATATTTTTCTGATCCCATCTAATGCTGGGCCGCACCGCCTTCCGCTGCCGAAATTGCTCATCATAACGCAGCCAAGCCATACCGCCATACGCACGATGCGCCTCACCGATAGCATCCATATAACAAAAAATCGCGGAACAATTTTCCGGCGCCTTTTCCCCAACACTAGCCAAGATCGCGAAGGCCCGCAGCCAATTCACAAATGTTTGCGGAATGAGCCGATAACGCAGACGTTCCTCCTCTTCCTTCTTACTCTCATCCCTCTTCCCTTTATCCAAATTAAATTTTGCCAATGGAAGGAGAGAAAATATCTCCACATACTCGTCCTTCCAAATGCGCTCCTGAACTTCCTGTTTCAAATGCGCCCTCAACGGGCCCTCAAAACAGACATAAACCTCACCTCTTGCTCTATCATCCAACCGCACCCTGTCACCCTCTTGAGCCCCGTCTGTCTGCACCGACACAGCCACCGCCCCCGCACTTGCACCCTATATTGAGGCTGCCCTACCAACGGCGGCGCCGTCCAAACCGCAACCAGGGACACCCCCGCCGATACCGGGGCCTGCGACCTATCTAATCTGTTGACCAGCTCGCGCAAGCATCCCTCTAAGTCATCAAGACCGCTACCACCTCCTCCGGAAGACCCGTCAACAGCCGTAGAACCCGCCGCATCCCCCGCACCCCCCAACATGCGCGTATTAGGAGAAGAGAAAGAAGAAAAACACCCACCTGGCTGCTCAGGCGCTGTGATCCCACCAGCCGGACGAACTTGAACACGCCGATGCTCAACATCGTCTCCTTCTTCTAAGTCACCCGCCGTCTGCGACCGCTGCCCGCACCCACAATGCAAGCACGGAGATCCCTGACCAGACTGTCCCGAAGGGCCGGCCTCCATACTAGCCCTGATGCTGATAGGGCCAGCCGCCTGCTGCCCGTTATGCGGTATCCAGAGCTCAGACCGCACTCCACGGCCCACCGGACTCGCCATTCTTCCGGACTCAGACCACGAAGCAGCCAGCCCCCTGATTGGCACCTCACCAGGCGGGGCTGCCGGCACCACACCAGATGGAGGGGGGGTATTTGGGAAGGCAGGAGCCAACCCCCCCCCCCTAGCTGCCAAGCACCGCCGCAGCTGGGGATTTCTGCCAGGCCGGGACCACCGAGGGGATGCAGCTCTCCCTGGAGACCGGCCTGCAGCGACCCTGAAGGGGCTTCCCCTGCGGCGCCGTACCCGCGGGATTTCGTCAGGGCTAAGTCTCCCTGGGGGTCTGGCACGCCGTGACCTGCGAGCAGGCACGACCTCAGGTGAACAGACATCGGGCATGATCCCTCCACTAGCCAGAGGGCTGAGCAGCAGAGGGCTGCCTACATTTAAGTCCAGCACTACAGGGGACGACAGGGAAGAAGCCGCCACACCCCCCTCCCTGGACACCGCGCGATGAGAGCGCCGGGGCCCAGCTGCCTGGGGCACAGTCAGCCCCACAAGTCTCGTCACCTGCTCCTCGAACCATCCGACATCCTGCTGATCAACTGCCGCCCGGAGCCGCTCCACAAGCTCACTGAAAGATGCCATCTCCAACGAGCAGGTAAGTAAATATAACACTACAACGCTGCTGCTGCTCCTCCTGTTACTGTGTTACCTCCCGCTGTCTCCCTCGCACTGAGGAAAACAGCGGGAAGCCTGAGACTCCCAGCCCCTCCCTCCTCCCTTCCAAACCACTCCCCTTCACTCCCTGCTACTCAACCTTAACCCCTTCCTCACCTGTTCCCTCCTATCCTGTCATGGCGGTCTCCCCTTATTCCCTGCAGTCGGCAGTGCGGCCGCTCATGGAGGTATTTAATATAGAAAATAGCACATTTGAAAATTCCAGGATTGCATGGGATACTGTGAAGGCCTATCTTAGAGGGTGTCTCCGGTCCACTATTTCCTATTTAAAAAAGGACTCTTCCAGAATTGAGTTGGAGAAGCAATGCGCAGCTCTAGAGGGTAAATACACTGCTGATCCCACTGACATAAATAAAGATTTATGGCTGCAAATGGGGCGGAAATACCTATTACTGCTACAGGAAAAGGCAAATAGGAAGATATTTTTGCGAAGCAATCGTATTTTGAGTTGGGTAACCAGTCCAGCAAACTCTTGGCCCACTTAATCCATCAAAACTCTAAAAGCCCGGCTATTCTCAAAATTCACAGTAGCTCTGGGGATTGTTTGATGGACTCCCAAGGAATAGCCGAGGCATTTGTGCAGTTTTACAGGGAGCTATATACCTTTCAATCCAGTTATGATATGTCTGAGTTTCAGTACTATATGGATGGTATTTCGTTCCCAACAGTGTAGAAGGTAGAGCAGCCCTGGAAGCTGATGTGACTGAGGAGAAGATACGGGAATCCTTGAAAGGTATGTCAAAATGGAAAGCATCGGGTATAGAGCAGGGGTCTCAAGCACGCGGCCCAACGGGCCGCATGCGGCCCCTGGGGCTGTCATCTGCGGCCCGCGGGACACAGAGCCGCTAGTATCGGCTCTGCTCCGAGACTCTGGAATTCCCTGACATCGCTGTCCACATATGAACAGCGATGTCTGGGGCTTCCCCAGAGCCGGAGTCCCCGGCAGAGCGCTAATACAGGCTCTGCTCCGGGACTCTGTGGAATTCCCTGACATCGCTGCTCATATATGGACAGTGTGTCAGGGTCTTGCCGAGAGCGGAGCAGAGCGCTGGTGTCGGCTCTGTTCCTGGACTCTGTGGAATTCCCTGACATCGCTGTCCACATATGAACAGCTATGTCTGGGGCTTCCCCAGAGCCGGAGTCCCGAGCAGAGCGCTGGTGTCGGCTCTGCTCCGGGACTCTATGGAATTCCCTGACATCGCTGTCCACATAAGAACAGCGATGTCTGGGGCTTCCCCAGAGCCGGAGTCCCGGGCAGAGCGCTAGTACAGGCTCTGCTCCGGGACTCTGTGGAATTCCATGACGTCGCTGCCCATATATGGACAGTGTGTCAGGGTCTTCCCCAGAGCGGAGTCCCGGGCAGAGCGCTATTATCGGCTCTGCTCCGGGACTCTGGGGGAGCCTCTGACATCGCTGTCCATACATCGACAATGATGTCAGGGGCTTCCCCAGAGCAGGAGTCCCAGTGATGTCAGGAGCACAGCTGGAGTCCCAGGAAGAGCCTCCAGCTCTGGGCAAGCCCCTGACATCACTGGGGCAGCCTCTACAGAGGGCACTGGGGCAGCCTCTACAGAGGGCACTGGGGCAGCCTCTACAGAGGGCACTGGGGCAGCCTCTACAGAGGGCACTGGGACAGCCTCTATAGAGGGCACTGGGGCAGCCTCTACAGAGGGCACTGGGGCAGCCTCTACAGAGGGCACTGGGGCAGCCTCTACAGAGGGCACTGGGGCAGCCTCTACAGAGGGCACTGGGGCAGCCTCTACAGAGGGCACTGGGACAGCCTCTACAGAGGGCACTGGGGCAGCCTCTACAGAGGGCACTGGGGCAGCCTCTACAGAGGGCACTGGGACAGCCTCTACAGAGGGCACTGGGGCAGCCTCTACAGAGGGCACTGGGGCAGCCCCTACAGAGGGCACTGGGGTAGCCTCTACCGAGGGCACTGTGGCAGCCTCTACAGAGGGCACTGTGGCATTATCTACAAGTGGGTGTGTGGCAGTATCTGAAGAGGACACTGGCATTATCTAGGGGTGTGTTGCATTATCTACAGAGGGCACTGTGGCCTTATCTACAGAGGGCACTGTGGCCTTATCTACAGAGGGCACTGTGGCCTTATCTACATAGGGCACTGTGGCCTTATCTACAGAGGGCACTGTGGCCTTATCTACAGAGGGCACTGTGGCCTTATCTACAGAGGGCACTGTGGCCTTATCTACAGAGGGCTCTGTGGCCTTATCTACAGAGGGCACTGTGGCCTTATCTACAGAGGGCACTGTGGCCTTATCTACAGAGGGCACTGTGGCCTTATCTACAGAGGGCACTGTGGCCTTATCTACAGAGGGCACTGTGGCATTATCCACAGAGGGCACTGCGGCAGCATCCACAGAGGGCACTGCGGCAGCATCCACAGAGGGCACTGCGGCAGCATCCAAAGAGGGCACTGCGGCAGCATCCAAAGAGGGCACTGCGGCAGCATCCACAGAGGGCACTGCGGCACTATCTAAAAGGGGCTGCCCAATCTTGACATGTGTGCTAACTGAGCCGCCGGACTGCATTTAGCGACACTTAAACTGGAAAGCTGGATTGTTGAAATAAGCACGTGGAGAAATATCTCAAATTTTAAACCTAGCGCTATTATAGTAATGTATTATTATTATTCTAGTAATATAGTGTTATAGTAGTTCAAATAACTAATTGATTAACAATAATTTTGTATTGTATCAAATTTGAAAGTAATGCGGCCCGTCAACTTCCCATTTATTCTATATGCGGCCCACTTACCTGGCCGAGTTTGAGACCCCTGCTATAGAGGTATACCACAAATACTCAGACCATCTCATTCCCTCACTATGCGCTATGTTTTCTTATGCCCTTGGTGTGTGGCAATTACCAGATAGCATGTATGATGCCACTATTATTGTCCTGTTAAAACCCGATAAAGACCCTATGGAATGTGGCTCCTATCGTCCGATATCGTTATTAAAAAATGACTACAAACTACTTACTAAAATTCTGGCAAACAGACTTAATAAAGTCATTTCCCAAGTTATTCATGATGACCAGTCCGGCTTTATGCCAGGGAAGTCTACCTCCGATAACATCCGGAGGGTGCAGATTCTTGCTCAGATAGGGGGTGCTATAAAGGCTGATTGGGCAATGGCGTCTCTGGACGCTGCGAAAGCCTTTGATTCCATTGAATGGGTATAACTGCTTAGACTTTGGAGAGGTTTGGGTTTGGTCCACAGTTCCTTTGATGGATTTCGCTCCTATACAAGGCGCCGAGGGCACAAATTCTTGTGAATGGTGAACTATCCCCATATTTCAGTTTACAGAGAGGTACTAGGCAGGGATGTCCGTGCTCTCCCCATTGCTTTTCGCTCTTGCTATTGAACCATTATCTATACGTATACGACAACACCCTGCGTACAAAGGGATTTGTTTGGGGGGCAGGGAGGATAGAATTGGCTTATTTGCAGACGACATGGTTCTTTTTACGTGCCAGCCAATTGTGACATTACCCCAGGCGATTACTACTCTGGAGATATTTGGGAGATTCGCTGGACTCCATATCAACTGGACTAAGTCTTTTTTTATGCCCTTACAGGGGGTGGGATGGCCAGACTCCATACATGGCTTACGGGTGGTTTCCTCATTTAAATACCTAGGTATTATTATCAATCTGTATCATGGGGATGATCATGCCACTAATATATTGTCGCTACTGGAATACGTAAAGGTTAAGTTTAGGATCTGGAGCGCTCTTCCCCTAGCAGTGACTGGCAGAATAAACTTAATTAAAATGGTCGTTCTTCCCAAATGTCTTTATGTCCTCGAACACGCAGCGACACCAGTGTTTAAAACATTTTTCAAGCAGATACATGCCTTATTTCCAGCATTTATTTGGGGTTCCAATCGATCTAAGCTCAGTCTCACTACTTTGCAGCGTCCCAAAACATTAGGAGGAGCAGCCTTGCCAGATCTCTACCTCTATTATTTGGCGGGGCAATTAAGATATTTGAAAGTTTGGGTCGCCAACATGACCTTGCCAAATAGGGAACATCATCTGGCGTTTCATCTGCAAATGACCACTCTCTGGCCAGTATTAGAGGGGTCCCTGACTGCAATTCAAAATGTATTGCCCATTCATAGGGTGGCGTCTCAGGTGTGGATGGCTGCGAAAAGCATTTATGGGTACTCTGATGTACAAACTGATATGCCGTTATGGTTTAACCCACTCCTCTCCCAGATGTCAGATGCTTTGTCTCCCTCCTTTTGGATTCAGCACGGGGTATGCACTGTTGGGGATATGTATGAGGATAATATTCTTAAATCGTTTACACAACTGCTGTCTGGCTTTGCAATACCTAGGACTGCCTTTTACAGATACCTACAATTGCGCCATGCTCTCGGGGCCCAGTACCCTTCCTCTGACACGGCATTCTCGCAATTTCCTCTGATAGGAATTTTTAGATCCAAAGGCACCAGAGGTTTGATATCTGCCATATACACATCTCTCATATCGACCAAATTAGCCAGAACACCCCTGCAGGTAAAAGACAAATGGACTACACAGATACCTGACCTTACGGAAGGGGATTGGGACGAGATCCTATCCTCGCCACTATTTGTGTCTCCAGCCGCTAACAATAGGATGATACAAATATCCATAATCCATCAAAGTTACCTTACTCCTGTTAGATTACACAAAATGGGTAGATACCCGAGCACGGAATGTCACAGGTGCCGGTACCCTAGGTCAGACTTTTGGCACATGATCTGGGCATGTCCATTTATTTCCTCTTTTTGGGAAGAGGTAGTTGGGGCAGCTACTGGAATTCTGCATATACCAGTCCCAGTTAGTCCACAAGTTTGTTTGTTTGGTATGCTACAGGATGAACATTGGCCTCATTATTTGAAAATATTCCTCCTCCCACTACGGCTAAATGGAAATCACTTGTGAATTCTATCATTCCGTATGAGAGGATAATGTATAGACAGAGAGGATGCATTGATAAATTCTATAAGATATGGGAAGCCTGGTGTGACTCTGCGGTGACTCAGTATACCCCACACAGGTATAATGACCTCCGCCGGTCATTGACACACAATTGAAGCTACTGGGTTGTGGATCTACAGTATATAATTCATAAAATAGTGTCTTGATTTGTTTTGTTTTTTTGCCTTTGGATCCATGTTAAATGTCTGAATACATGTCTGTATTTCTCCTTTATTTGAAATGTTGGTGTGTTATGTCTCACACACATCTCTGCCTTATTTTCTGTATTATGTGCATGGCATGATTGCATTTGTACTACGATTCTTCAATAAAACGAGTTTACAAAAAAAAAAGTAAATTGCTGTTTTTTGGTCACCTTAGCGCTCCAAACAAATAGAATAAAAAGTGATCAAAAAGTCGCTTGTACCCCAAAATGGTATCGGTGAAAACTACAGCTCGCCCCGCAAAATGTAAGCCCTCACACCGGTATAGTGACGGAAAAATAAAAAAAAGTTATGGCTCTCAGAATAAGGTGACACAAAACATTATTTTTCTTAGGGGGGATTCACACGAGCGTGTATTCGGTCCGTGCGGGCCGCGTGGTTTTCACGCGCCACGCATCGACCAATACAAGTCTATGGGGCAGTACAGACAGTCCGTGCTTTTTGCGCAGCGTTTGTTCGCTGCGTACAAAACGCGACAGGTTCAATAACTCTGCGTATTTCGCGCATCACGCACCCATGAGTCAATGGGTGCGTGAAAACCACGCAGGTTGCACGGAAGCACTTCCGTGCGAACCGACTGAAACAGCGCACCAGCTGTCAAAAGGATGAATGTAAACAGAAAAGCACCACGTGCTTTTCTGTTTCCGAACATCCAAACGGAGTGTCTTTAAGATGAGCGAACCAGGACAAGCGAACCGAACTTCACCGGGTTCGGCCGAACTCGTTTTGGCCGAACCCGGCAAAAAAATGTCCGGTACGCGACGTCAGGACATAGTCACTGTCCAGGGTGCTGAAAGAGTTAAACTGTTTCAGCACCATGGACAGTGACTACCGATCCCAAAAAACATGAACCTGTAAAAAAAACGAAGTTCTGACTTACCGATAACTCCCGGCTTCTTCCTCCAGTCTGACCTGCCGGGATGACAATTCAGTCCAAGTGACAGCTGCAGCCAATCACAGGCCAAGCACAGGCTGAAGCGGTCACATGGACTGCCGCGTCATCCAGGGAGGTGGGGCCCGATGTCAAGAGAGGCGCGTCACCAAGGACGCGTCACCAAGGCAACGGCCGGGAGGGCAGATCTCGGTAAGTACAAACTTTTTTTTTTTTTAACAGGTTGCTGTATATTGTGTTCGACATTCACTGTCGAGGGTGCTGAAAGAGTTACTGTCGATGTAGCTACTTACCTGCAAACGCCGATACTGCTGCAGAATCAACTGTAGCCTCTGGTGCCGGTGTCCTCGCTCGTCTGACACGATGCAGGACCTGTGAGTGACGTCACAGCGTGATCTCTCGAGAACACGGCTGTGACTGCACTGCCAGAAGCTGGGCGTTCTGAAGAGAAGTGGATGATACTTCTCATCAGAGCGCCCAGCTAGTAAAAGTATTAAAAACGCCCCGATGTACGCACCTAATACACGCCCACTTGGACTTTTACTTTTAAACACACCCACTTGGACTTTTGCAAGCCTCATTTGCATAAGTACAAAAATGGTCATAACTTGGCCAAAAATGCTCGTTTTTTTAAAAATAAAAACGTTACTGTAATCTACATTGCAGCGCCTATCTGCTGCAATAGCAGATAGGGGTTGCAAAATCTGGTGACAGAGCCTCTTTAAGGGGTTAAAGTTTATTCAGTATACAGTAAGCATTTCTGCAACTTTCTAATATACTTTGTGTTTCATTATTCCGTCATTTAGAGACTAAAAATCTGTTACAGGGCCCATCAGGGTAAGGTGACTTTTCTTTTTATTGGTGCAAAGGGGGCCTAACTTATCTATGGTAAAACACAGGGGCCTAACTTATCTATGGTAAAACACAGGGGCCTAACTTATCTATGGTAAAACACAGGGGGCCTAACTTATCTATGGTAAAACACAGGGGGCCTAACTTATCTATGGTAAGACACAGGGGACCTAACTTATCTATGGTAAAACACAGGGGGCCTAACTTATCTATGGTAAAACACAGGGGGCCTAACATATCTATGGTAAAACACAGGGGCCTAACTTATCTATGGTAAAACACAGGGTGCCTAACTTATCTATGGTAAAACACAGGGGCCTAACTTATCTATGGTAAAACACAGGGGGCCTAACTTATCTATGGTAAAACACAGGGGCCTAACTTATCTATGGTAAAACACAGGGGGCCTAACTTATCTATGGTAAAACACAGGGGGCCTAACTTATCTATGGTAAAACACAGGGGGCCTAACTAATCTATGGTAAAACACAGGGGCCTAACTTATCTATGAAAAAAGAAAAAAAGAAAAAGATCCAGAAATATAGCTAAGCACTCTTGGGTTCAATAAGAATAAATAATTATTTTATTTTTTGAATCCAGATAATATCGGCAAAGTTAAATTTATACATAAATACACAAAAAACAATTTAAAAAGAGAATTCTCCTGGCCAGGAAAGAGAACATACAATAAACCTTCAAAACATGAGTGATATTGCCTGATAAATATATAGCATGATGTATATGTGTTACACAATTTTACAAAGAGATTTCCAAATGGAAAACTGGGACCTTTATTATGTTATCCCTGGAGAATGATCTAGGAAGATTGGTTGTGAAACTTTTGGATTTAATATATATATATTTTCTGGTTTTTATTTTTTGGAAACCTGATAGTAAAATCCTAATATGTCTTTTATCTGGATACCATATTTTCCATATAACTATAATCTGCTTTCAGTGGTATGATTATGAGCAATTTTATTCCCAATATGGAACTGATTAATCAATTGGATAAATAATATCAAATGAATGAACATATTTTTCAATTTCTGCAATCTTCTATAATGATGGAAGTTGAATCTAGCTCTCTATGGGTGGTGGGAATTGGGGATCTATTGTTCTATTGACACTGGATCCCCATTCCTGCCCCCCCTTGGAATTTCACGATGGCTCCTATTATTTACCATAGTCTCATATACGCATATGTCTAATATGATGTAATCCAGTAGTAAAATTATCAAACTAATATTGATTGTATTGAAATTGATTCTGCTTTGGGGGTGGTGGGGACCCGGGTCCTGATGCCTTAACAGGTAGTGGTTCTCCTTCCCTGCCTCCCCTGAAGTATTATCTGTATTTCATATGCTTATGTGTATGGTTGGATATATCCCATATAATATATATTAAAGAATTGAACAGATTTCATCTTGTGTCAAAATGATATAAGGGGGGATCCCTTATTGAAGAAAAATTCGTTCCTCCATAAATCCACTACAAAGTCTAGATAGTAGTAATTATCCGTATTTACGAAATAATTAATATTAATAATAAAATTCAGGTAATAATTGTATTACTATGTAAAATTCAACTATTGGTCTTATTTTGACCAAGTAGAGACACACCACTGATTGCCCTCCCCCTGATAAATACTGAATATACTTATGAATTTGATTTTCTGGATATTCTAATTGTCTGTTTGAATATAAAAATATTTTTGCCTGCTATTGAAATTGAGAGATATATATCATTGCGGCATCTTATGTAAGATTTAAATATATAATATCCATAATATCTTTGTGTGAAACATTATGTTTTTTATTATTGAACCAATGAATGAATTTGGGACACTATAAATATAGTGTGTTTGGCAGCACTTGTCAAACTGCTCTGAAGAAATCCCGTTCAGGGATGAAACGCGTCAGCTGTTCTAATTAACGGGGCGGGTAGTGACGTCCAAACCCTGCCCAGAGAATACCTGTCCAGTATTGAAGATCACACGTGGAAAGGAACATACGTTGGAATTTTTACCTACCTGGCTGCCGGTGTGCGATCTTGTCCAGTTGGGTCTGTTCCTCTTGGAGTGCCTTCAATTCACCTGAAATATCAGTGTGTGATCCTGCATTGCTGGGCACCTACCTCCGTGAGTACAGCGGTTGTTGCCTGCATGGATCAATAGAGGAAAGTGCCAAGGGAAGGAATGGTGGAGATGTGGATGCTTTGAAACCAAATGTGTGGCCACACAGGTGAACTTCCCATTTGAGGAGATCTGCCATTTCTTACACCGGAGTTAACTACCTCCCTGCATGGTCTTCCCGGCACTTACTGGATGTCGGAGGTGAAGGTAAAAACCTATATAAGCCCATATCTTGCTTCAAAGTCCAACTGCTTGAGGGCTATACATTGACCCAAGGGTCTGTGAAAAGACTTCCTATCACCATTAGATTTGAATTGGAATTATTGATCCACTTGATGAGAGAAAAAAGCACGCTTATAACCACATTTCTTTAAATTCGTGAGGCTATTTTTCTATTTTGAGAGTCAAGTCTTATTATATGTATATGAAGAAAATCTCGTTATTTATATTATTATCAGCTACTCCAAATAGGTATCTTGGTGTGAACACAGTCCAGCGGTTTTCCATTTGGAAATCTCTTTGTAAAATTGTGTAACACATATACATCATGCTATATATTTATCAGGCAATATCACTCATGTTTTGAAGGTTTATTGTATGTTCTCTTTCCTGGCCAGGAGAATTCTCTTTTTAAATTGTTTTTTGTGTATTTATGTATAAATTTAACTTTGCCGGTATTATCTGGATTCAAAAAATAAAATAATTATTTATTCTTATTGAACCCAAGAGTGCTTAGCTATATTTCTGGATCTTTTTCTTTTTTTCTTTTTTCATTAATCTATATCAGGAATGGCACCGTGCTATATTATATTGCAATTTTGGGTTCGTTAGGTATGGTTTGTAATAACCACATCTTTTTTTCTTTATACTAACTTATCTATGGTAAAACACAGGGGGCCTAACTTATCTATGGTAAAACACAGGGGACCTAACTTATCTATGGTAAAACACAGGGGGCCTAACTTATCTATGGTAAAAATCAGGGGGCTTAACTTATCTATGGTAAAACACAGGGGACCTAACTTATCTATGGTAAAACACAGGGACCTAACTTATCTATGGTAAAACACAGGGGCCTAACTTATCTATGGTAAAACACAAGGGGCCTAACTTATCTATGGTAAAACACAGGGGGCCTAACTTATCTATGGTAAAACACAGCAGGCCTAACTTTTTATTTTTGGTGTCTAGTTTCTTCCATATTACTGCCGCTGCCGCCGAGTAAGTTGCACCGCAAAGGGGTCACTAAGACCATGTTCACACGGTGGATTTTGCTTGGTGGGTCCCGCTGCAAAATCGGCCGCAGAATTATTCCTGCCGTCAACCAAAAGATTCCTACTCCCATTCACTTCAGATCGGGCAGGACGCTTCTTTTGCCCGCTAGTTGAAAAAATCAGCTAGCGGTAAAAAGAAGCATCTGCCTCCCACTGAAATAGAGATCTGCAGAACATTGCTCTCTCCTCTCTACCTCCTGACAGTACATAGTGATATATTCTGCAGATTATTGCCCAACTGACTTCTCTAGAGATCTGCAGAACATTGCTCCTCTACCTCCTGACAGATACATAGTGATATATTCTGCAGATTATTACACCACTGACTTCTCTAGAGATCTGCAGGACATTGCTCCTCTACCTCCTGACAGATACATAGTGATATATTCTGCAGATTATTACACCACTGACTTCTCTAGAGATCTGCAGAACATTGCTCCTCTACCTCCTGACAGATACATAGTGATATATCCTGAAGATTATTACACCACTGACCTCTCTAGAGATCTGCAGAACATCGCTCCTCTAACTCCTGACAGATACATAGTGATATATTCTGCAGATTATTACACCACTGACCTCTCCGGAGATCTGCAGAACATTGCTCCTCTACTTCCTGACAAACATAGTGATATATTCTGCAGATTATTACACCACTGAACTCTCAAGAGATCTGCATAACATTGCTCCTCTACCTCCTGACAGGTAAATAGTTTTATATTCTGCAGATTATTACACCACTGACCTCTCTAGAGATCTGCAGAACATTGCTCCTCTACCTCCTGACAGATACATAGTGATATATTCTACAGATTATTACACCACTGACTTCTCTAGAGATCTGCAGAACATCGCTCCTCTAACTCCTGACAGATACATAGTGATATATTCTGCAGATTATTACACCACTGACCTCTCTAGAGATCTGCAGGACATTGCTCCTCTACCCCTGACAGATACATAGTGATATATTCTGCAGATTATTACACCACTGACTTCTCTAGAGATCTGCAGAACATCGCTCCTCTAATTCCTGACAGATACATAGTGATATATTCTGCAGATTATTACACCACTGACCTCTCCGGAGATCTGCAGAACATTGCTCCTCTACCTCCTGACATACATAGTGATATATTCTGCAGATTATTACACCACTGAACTCTCAAGAGATCTGCAGAACATCGCTCCTCTAACTCCGGACAGATACATAGTGATATATTCTGCAGATTATTACACCACTGACCTCTCTAGAGATCTGCAGGACATTGCTCCTCTACCCCTGACAGATACATAGTGATATATTCTGCAGATTATTACACCACTGACCTCTCTAGAGATCTGCAGAACATTGCTCCTCTTCATCCTGACAGATACATAGTGATATATTCTGCAGATTATTACACCACTGACCTCTCCGGAGATCTGCAGAACATTGCTCCTCTACCTCCTGACAGATACATAGTGATATATTCTGCAGATTATTATACCACTGACCTCTCTAGAGATCTGCAGAACATTGCTCCTCTACCTCCTGACAGATACATACTGATATATTCTGCAGATTATTACACCACTGACCTCTCTGGAGATCTGCAGAACATTGCTCCTCTACCTCCTGACAGATACATAGTGATATATTCTGCAGATTATTACACCACTGACCTCTCTAGAGATCTGCAGAACATCGCTCCTATACCTCCTGGCAGATACACAGTGATATATGCTGCAGATTATTACACCACTGACCTCTCTGGAGATCTGCAGAACATTGCTCCTCTACCTCCTGACAGATAAATAGTGATATATTCTGCAGATTATTACACCACTGACCTCTCTGGAGATCTGCAGAACATTGCTCCTCTACCTCCTGACAGATATATAGTGATATATTCTGCAGATTATTACACCACTGACCTCTCTGGAGATCTGCAGAACATTGCTCTGTCCTCTCTACCTGCTGATAGATACTTATTGATATATTCTGCAGATTATTGCACCTATGACTTTTCCACACCCTTATGATCCCTGTAGATAAAAGGCTCCCTGGATAAATTCCCCAATATATATATGAAAACACTGAAAATTGTAAAGAAAATATATGTTTATTCCAGAATCCAGTAGAATTGCTGTGCGGTTTTCTCCGGCCCTTTAACATGTGATGATCTGTGACATGAAGAAGAGGAGGGTCCTTCTTCACACGTGGATATGGCCGCCAGTCCACCCTTACACAGCTCAGTCCTGGATCATAAGAGAGCGTAAAACATTTTTCTTTTTTTTCACAGTTGTATTCTAGAAAAGACAAAAAATCTGAATTAGCCCAAAAATTCACAAAACCTTCACCACAAGGAGATGAAGACGGAGCAGAAGACGTCGGACTTACCGGATCTCGCTTCTGTTCTGCACGTCACTGGTTCTCAGCGCTGGGGGAGTCTTCATGACAATTTCAGATGGTTTAGGTGGTAAAGACCACCATGTTGGGGTGACAAAAGATGGTGAATGGGCCCCGAGCGACAGATGGAACAGAACAGGCCTCTTTCTCTCCCGGGGGTTCGGGGCCCTGATGGTAAATGGGCCCCGAGTGGCAGATGAATTAAAATGCCCACTTTCTCTTCCGGGGGTTTGAGGCCCTGGTGGTAACGGTAACCCCCGAAAGGTCCTCCATCTCCACATCCTCTGGAAGTTTGCGTCCGCGAACTTCCTTTTTGTCTTTCTTATCCTCCATATCCTCCATCTCTATATCATCAGGAAATTGACGTCCGCCAACCTCCATTTTCTCGTCCTCCTCCACGTCCTCCATCTCTACATCATCGGGAAATTGACGTCCGCCAACCTCCATTTTCTCTACAATCCTCATCTTGAAAAACATCTTCACTATCCTCCTCTTCATCAAAGACACCTTCATGATGAGAGCCAGCAAGAGAAACCGACACCGTGGTCAATGTGTGACCCCAATTTATAGACTTGATGATGTCATAAGATGTTTACACATCCAGATTAAGAGGTGTAGAGAAATAGAATCTGCCCACATTCTAGATGACATCACAAGAAGCGTATCTCAGTGATCCGGTGGCCATATAAAACGTAATATGGTACAAGAATACAGACAGTAGGGTCACACTACACCCTCTGGGGAAGTCTCTATCATCTCAAAGAATTCTCAAATCAATGTGGTCAATTCCACTGGGTTCCTAAAACGTAATCGCACCCATAAAACGTACAACACGGGCATTTACATATACAGTGAAAATGAAACAAAACCATTTTTTTCATAAAAAGTGGGTTTTATTTTGTACAAGTGGGAAAAAAAATACACATATATGGTATCACCACGATCGTAACGACCCGAGCAATAAAGTTAACACATTATTTAAACAGCATGGTGAAGACCGTAAAAAAATAAAAAAAAAAAAAATACGGCAAAAGTGTTTTTTTTTTACCCCCCACAAAAAATATAATAAAAGTTAATCAATATATCATATGTACCCAAAAATGGTGCCATTAAAGAAAATAACTCGTCTGGCAAAAAAAAAGCCCTTATACAGCGATATTGACGGAACAATGCAAAAATTACCGCTCTTGGAAAGCGGAGATGCAAAAAAAATTATTTTTGTTTAAAAATATTTTTAATGTGCAACTAAAATTTATATTCACCAAACCCGGTGAATTGCACAACAAGCAGAGCAGATGAGCCCTCTTTTAGCATTTAAGGTTAACGGGCAGGAGCGGCGGCGTGATACAGTGATTGAAAGTCTGTATCCTACAAAACAGAGAACGGCAGGGGTCTCTGTCATAGGTTTCAACTAGATCCAAGTCCTGATAGGCCGTATAACCCCTAAGTCGACAAAGTCAATAGCGAGAGCAGCATCTAAGTGGTTGACAGAGGGAGGGGGCCTCTTCTATACAATTGCAAGTGATCGCGGGGGTGCCAATGGTTGCTATGGCAACTGGGGGCCTAACAATGGCCTCCTGGCCTGCCATGTACAGAAGCCTATTAGGCCCTGCCAGAATGCAGTGTATTATACCAGCTAAGAGGTGATCGGATCCTCAAGTCCCCTAGTGGGACAAAAAACTAAAAAAAATGCTTTATAAAAATAAATAAACAAAAATTGCCACTCTCTCTTTATAAAGTCATTATTAAAAAAATATATAAAACACATATATATATATATACACAACTGGTATTGCCACATCCATAAATACACAAAAATAATCACATCATTTATCCTGCGCGGTAAACGCTGTAAGAAAAATATTTAAAAAAATTACAGATATTCTGTTTTTTGGTCACATCACTTCCAAAACATTGGAATATAAAGCTACCAAAAAAATGTACCCCAAGATGGTACCAATAAAAACTACAGCATGTCCCGCAAAAAACGCGCCCTCACAGCTCAGCAGATGGAAAAATAAAAAGTTATGGCTCTCAGAATATGACGACCTTATGTAACTGTTTTTATTGTGAAAAAGAAGTAAAACATAAAAAAAACTATATAAATTTGGAATGGCCGTAATCGCAGTTATCCGCCGAATAAAGTTACATGTCGTTTATACCACCCGGTGAACGCTGTAAAAAATACAACGCCACAATTGCTGTTTTATGATCACATTGAATCTCGAGAAATTGAATAAAAAAAATATCCTGATGTGCAGGCCACAGGGGCTGGCTGGCACATTTTAGCCTGGGGTGCAAGCCCACAGCACTGGACCAAGAGTTGCGGCCCATCCTTAACCTGTTTACCTCCACCTTCGCTATAAAGGCGGCAGAGGAAACTGGGCTTTAAATTGTTAAAAGACGGCAGCTGATTGTGTTTTCATGTTGGGATTGCACACGCAAACTAATCCTGCTTAGGGCCTGTTCACACCTGCGTCAGTGTTTCCGTTGAGCAGCAGAACAACAAAAATATCGTCTGGTTTCAAGTCATGGTGTCCGTGGTCATACCAAAAACAAAAGCGCAGCAGGCTGCGCTATTGTTTCCGGTATTTTTACCCAGATCTGTGATAGAACCTCCAAAGCAGATGTGAATCTGCTCTTACCGGCATATTGTTTCTGAATACTTCCGCCACACAATGATCATATAGTGAATAATATTACCATACTGTTACTGAATAAAAACACTGAACAAAACCAGGGGCGTAACTAGGAAAGATTGGGCCCCATAGCAAACTTTTGACTGGGCCCCCCCCCTCCCCTGAGTGTCACACAACCCCCCCTTGTAGATAGTGCCTTTTTTACAGCCCCCCCTGTAGATAACGCCATACAACCCCCACTGTAGAGAACGCCATACAGCCCCCCTGTAGATAGCGCCATACATCCCCCTGTAGATAACGCCATACAGCCCCCCTGTAGATAACGCCATACAGCCCCCCTGTAGAGAACGCCATACAGCCACCTGTAGAGAACGCCATACAGCCCCCCTGTAGATAACGCCATACAGCCCCCCTGTAGATAACGCCATACAGCCCCCCTGTAGATAACGCCATACAGCCCCCTGTAGATAACGCCATACAGCCCTCTCCTGTAGATAACGCCATACAGCCCCCCTGTAGATAACACCATACAGCCCCCCTGTAGATAACGCCATACAGCCCCACTGTAGAGAACGCCATACAGCCCCCCTGTAGATAGCATCATACATCCCCCTGTAGATAACGCCATACAGCCCCCCCTGTAGATAACGCCATACAGCCCCCCTGTAGATAACGCAATACAGCCCCCCTGTAGATAACGCCATACAGCCCCCTGTAGATAACGCAATAGAGCCCCCCTGTAGAGAACGCCATACAGCCCCCTGTAGGTAACGCTATACAGCCCCCCCTGTAGGTAACGCTACACGGCCCCACTGTAGGTAACGCTATACAGCCCCCCACTTTAGGTAATGCCATACAGCTCCCCCCCTTGTAGGTAAGGCCATACAGCCCACCTCCTTGTAGGTAACGCCATACAGCCCCCCAATGTAGGTAACACCATACAGCCCCCCCTGTAGGTAACACCATACAGCCCCCCCTGTAGGTAATGCCATACAGCCCCCCCTGTAGGTAACGCCATACAGCCCCCCCTGTAGGTAACGCCATACAGCCCCAAACCCCCAAAAATATCTGACCTATAGTGTGTCCTACAAAAGACATGTATCCCCTATCCACAGGATAGGGGATACATGTGTGATCGCTGGCAGCGATAGGGAGAACGGGGGACCGAAAGTCCCCCAAGTTCTCCATGACTAACCTCAGACTTCAGGAGTCTGCGCAGCTCAATAGAAATGAAAGGAGCGCTGGTCACGCATGCGCACAAGCGCGACCGGCGCTCCATACATTTCTACGGAGCTGCCGACACAGACCCCGGAAGTCCGAGGTTTGTAATGGAGAACTTCAGGGGACTTTCGGTCCCCCGTTCTCCCTATGGCTGCAAGCGATCACACATGTATCCCATATCCTGTGGATAGGGGATACATGTCTTTTGTAGGAACAACCCCTTTAATGGCAGAGCGGGGAGATACCTCCCTGCTCTGCCATAGTGTTTAGTGGCGTCGCGCTGTAGTAGCCATAGCGGCAGCTAGCGGAGCCTCCGGCCATGGTGGGGGCCCGTACCGGCGGGCGACACGGGCCCCCTCATGCCGCGGGCCCCGTAGCAGCCGCTACGGCCGCTACGGCGGTAGTTACGCCACTGCATATAGTCATAGATGCCGGTCCTACACAGGGGCTCTGTGTAGGACCGGTATAAGTAATTACAGCACAGTGACATCCAGTGACGATATAGGGGTAGATACCAGTCCTATACAGGAGCCCTACAGACCATATAAGTGATTACAGTACAATGACCATATAGTGGTAGACACCGGTTCTACACAGGGGCTCTACAGGCAATATAAGTGATTAAAGTATAGTGACATCCAGTGACCATATAGTGGTAAATACTGTTCCTACACAGGTCTGTAGACCATATACAGCACAGTGACATCCAGTAACTCAGAGGTGTTGTCTTCTCAGATTAGATTTGTTCATTTTACCTTTTCTTCTCCATCCTGCCCAGTGCGCTATGACGACTTCTTCTAGCCACGATCGCCTCTGCAGAATTTAAAATACAGACAAGTTGGTTTCCTGCTTTTCTAGCATTTATCCCACCTATGCCGCATCCTCTAAACAAACTCGTCACCCACAGTGCCCCAGATAGTAATAATGATACCCACTTTGTGCCCCACACAATAATAGTGCCCCCTTTGTGCAATCATATAGTAAACGTGCCTCCTTTATGCCCCCCATACAGTAATGCTGCCATTAACAGGCCCCCTTCTCCTCCTGGCCCAGTTGTAATTGTAGTGGTTGCTACCAGACCCAGATGGGAAAGGGACCCCCCGATAACAGTGGGCTGATATTTTTATCCTCTGACAGGAGACCCTGTGGGGATGGTGGCCCTAGGCATTTGCCCAGTTTGACCCCCTCCTAACACCAGCCCAGTAGAAAAGTGTTCTAACAGGCGTCACAGGTGTAGCGCAGCCATGGGGGTGGTCATGAGAATGATGGGGTCCTAAAAATCTACTGGTGGACCTGCCCAGCCCAGCTCACCCCTCGCAGGCCAGAGGGGAACATTACATTAGTTTCATGAGGTCATTATGAAGGCCCTAATATTTGGGAACCAGGTAGGGGAGGGCCCGACCACATCTGCCCGAAGCGAGGGCACCCGGTTTATACTAGCACAATATTTTCCCTGCAACGTTTTCTAAACTGTAAAGAAAGAAAGGATCTAAAAAGAAGCAGAGCGTGTCAGAAAAGAGGGATAAGAAAGGACACCATCTATCAGTGAAACACCTGCCCCATAATACCTGGCTTGTTCACACAGAATTGCATCATAGCTTGCCACAAATCTATGTATTACATATATTATTAAAGGCCCCCTAATAAAGGCCCCCTGGTCAGCCATCTTTGTACTCCTTTGAAGCCCTGCCAGAATGATGCATGTTATGGCAGCCTGGGGGCCTCTTGCAGGGCTTTAAAGGAGACTGTCAGTTTAGCGATATACTGCAATACATTAGTATTGCAGTATATCATGTAAGCGATCCAATGATCGCTGGTTCAAGTCCTCTAGGGGGACTAATAAGAAAAAAAAACAGTTAAAGTTTTTCTTAAGGTTCCAAAAAAAAAATAGTTCAAGTTCAAAAACCCCTTTTTCCCATTTTTATTCCATAAAGCAATGTTAAAAAAAAAATTAACGTTAACATAACTAGTGTCGCCGCGTCCATAAAAGTCTGAACTATCATAATATAGCGTTATTTAACTCGCTTGGTGAAAGCTGTAAACAAAAAAAAAATATATATATATATATGTATAAAATTTAAAAAGCAAATTGCTGGGGCGTGGCTTAGCGCGCAGCGAGAGCGGTCGCATGTTCTAGGAGCTCCGCAGCGAACCCGCGCCAATGTTATCCTGCAGACATCCTGAGGCTTCCTAAGGCTTTAAAAATACCGTCCAAACGATCTAGACGGTCGAGGGTGACTACCGGAGCCAGTATGAGCCCCACCAGAGGTCAGTCGGCCGCGGAGAAGCTGCAAGGCTTTGCACGGGGTGAGGGGCAAGATGGCGGCCGCCCTCCTCTGCCTCAGCGCTCTAAAGGAGGAGAAGCATGCTAAAACACGATTTTACGCCTGACACGCAGGCTACCGGAAATTACTTATAATGGGGCAAAAGTCTCTATATTCCCTGACCTCGGCTGACTTGCAAAAGAGACGTGCGACATTTCTTGCTGTTAAGAGGCGCCTGAGAGATCTGGGTATTCCATACTCCATGTCATATCCAGCTAGGTTGCGAATTGTGGATGGAGAAAGATCCGGTTTTTTTCAACTCCCCGCAGGATGCTGATGAATGGGTGAGAAACAAGCGCCCACTTCGACGGAACTAATTCTGCCTGATAACACAGATGGAGTTTCGTGTAAGGATGACTGATGATGTTGGGCTATTCTGAATCACCGGACTTCCATGACTAATCGTAGGATTTCGGGAACATTCCATTCTGATGGTGATCTGGACTGGGTCTGACAGAGATCGGTTAGACCTACTGCCTGGCTAGTGCGACTTTTTGTGTCCTTGGATTTGTGGGGCGCCATACCTGAGGAGGCTGCCGCACGTCCCCTTAATGGTGGAAGCTTAACTAAGTTGCTGTTTGGCGCGGGTATTACCCCCGTATACTTAAATGCCACGTTTTTGGGCACGCTCCGGCAATGTAACATGCATCTACATGCATTGTCGGTATTGTTCTACTATTTACAATCTGTTCTTTTGGGTTCTAGGTTGGAATGTGCCTTGGGTGCGGGCAGTTATGATACTACTCATGTACAAATGTAAACGCATAAGGGATGCACCGAATAATTATCAGCTGCTTCTGAGAAAGGCGGGATTGTTGATGTATATCAGGCATTGTGGATCTCTCCTACATGTGAGAAGTATATTTTATGAATGTCTTCTTTAACTGTAATGTCGTGGAATGTGAGGGGTATGGGCAGCCCGCAGAAGAGAGTAATATTGTATGGTTATATTCGCAAAGTTAACCCTCATATATTGTGCCTCCAGGAGACGCATTTAACACCTGCTAAAATGAAAACTGTTCTTAGGCCCTGGGTCCAGTGGTCTAGCCACTCATATCACACATCGTACTCGAGGGACGTTTCCATTTTGGTACACAAATCTGTGAGATGGGAAGCTATCCATACTAAAACCGATAGTGAGGGCAGATATGTATTTGTGTATGCTCTCATAGAAAATGTTCCTTATGTTTTATTGGGCATGTACATTCCTCCGCCAGCATCTTTACAGATTTTGCATATGGCGGCTACCTTTGCTGCAACATATCCGACCGCTAAAGTGTTGGCCATGGGAGATTTTAACATAGTTGTGAACTCCAGTCTGGATAGGTTTAGTGCTTCTTCTGGCAGGACCGAGTACCCCCGCCATATCTGTACTGGGTCTACTGTTTGTTGAGATGGGATGGACGGATCTTTACCGATATAAACACCCAACAACTAAAGTGTATTCCTGTCACTCCCTAGGCAGAAACTCCCTATCCCGCATAGACTATATGGTGATAAATTCTCTCATTGCACCTTTGGTTGAATCTGTCCCTTATAAATGTAGAGCGGCGTTTGATCATTCTCCTATGGTGACCAGCTTTAGTCTCCCTGGCCCCTCCTTACCTAGGAGCTAGAAAATACACCCCTTTTGGTTGACCCTGACAGGCCCTCAGGATAGGATCCCTGATTAACTGGAGGTATTTAATATAGAAAATAGCACTTTTGAAAATTCCAGCATTGCATGGGATACTCTGAAGGCCTATCTTAGAGGGTGTCTCCGGTCCACTGTTTCCTATTTAAAAAAGGACTCTTCCAGAATTGAGTCAGAGTTGGAGAAGCAATGCGCAGCTCTAGAGGGTCAGTGGCGGATTATCATATGGGCGTTTCGGGCGGCCGCCCGGGGCCCGAGGCTCCCAGGGGGCCCATGGCAGCCCGAAACGCACATTATCTCCTAAATCTATTCAGCGCGCTAGCGCTGCTAACGGCCGAAGATGGGGAGGAGCAGGGAATTCGCCGGGATCCAGGGGTAGGACACGCCTCCCTGACAGTGCGGGCCGCCGCCATTGAGTAACAGAACAGCGACGGACGGCTGTTCTGTTACTCCAAAGCAGCAAGAGAAGAGCCAGCGGGCGGTCACCGGCGCTGAGGTCAGTACAGGATTATCCTCCTGCCCAACTGGTTCCCGACCGCTGGCTGTATTTTTACGGCCAGCGGTCAGGGACGGGTGCTTAAAACCCGAGCCATAGACTTTCTACGGCTCGGGTTTTAACTTGCTGCCCGCGCGATCGGGCAGCTGAATGTCGGGTCTCCGGCTGTCAGTGACTGCCGGGGACCCTGAGGAGAGGATAGAAGCAGCTTTCGCTGCTTCTGTCTTCTCCGATGTCTTCTTACACAGCGTTCAATGAACGCTGTGTACAGGAATAGAGACAGCGCTGTCTCTATTCCTCCCGGTGATCATGTGACAGGTCACATGATCGCCGGGTGCCGTGACTGACAGACTGCTGCTGGGTCTTACTAGACCCAGCACAGCCCTATTAGTGACAATCGTCACTATGAGAGGGCTGATTTCCCCTGTAACTGGGGCTGCTGTGCAGCTCCAGTTACAGTGGAAAAACATGGTGTAAAACAAAGAGAAAGTAGATATAAAGTTCCCCAAAGGTCTTTTTTGACCTTTGAGGATCAGAACATAGTAATAAAAAATAGTAAAGTGCAAAAAAAATAAATAATAATAAATACACATAAAATACCCACCCCAAAAAAAACGTTCCCCCCCCCCCGCCAATCATTGTTGTAACGCTAGCGCTGACCCAATTACCCTAATATAGACATGTAATATATTAAAATTTACGGTAGACAATGACGATCACAGATAAAAGGTCTATTTTAGGGTAAAACAATGTTATTACCAAAAAAAAATAGCTGAAACATAAAAAAGCTTATTTTTTTACTATTATTTTCAAACTTTATGAATAAAAATTCTAAAATGGCAAAAAATGTGTGCATAAAAACGATAAAAAACGAAACCTGCATTGTCTACGGAAAAAACGTCGCAAAAATAACGTCGGTTTTATTTTTTTTTAATAAAAATGTGTGTTTGGTGCAACTTTGTAATTACGTTTTATTAAAAAATATTTTCACTTTTTGAGATACAGCTGCTTTGTATCCTGTATCCGTCAGGTCAGCAGGACTGACGGGATCAGTGAAACGGGCCCAGCGCTAAATTATAATCTTAGATGTGATAGATTTGAGGTGGATCCTGCGTGTCACTGATCCCGTCAGTCCTGCTGACCTGACGGATACAGGATACAAAGCAGCCGTATCTCAAAAAGTAAAAATATTTTTTAATAAAATCAATCAATCACACTGATACACAGACATACTATATATATATATATATAATTATAATATAAAGTTTTTAAATGTGTACATAACCTTGTGGCACTATATACAAGGGGGAGCGCTGTGTAGCACTATATACAAGGGGGAGCTCTGTGTGGCACTATATACAAGGGGGAGCGCTGTGTGACACTATATACAAGGGGGAGCGCTGTGAGGCACTATATACAAGGGGGAGCGCTGTGAGGCACTATATACAAGGGTGAGCGCTGTGAGGCACTATATACAAGGGGGAGCGCTGTGAGGCACTATATACAAGGGGGAGCGCTGTGAGGCACTATATACAAGGGGGAGCGCTGTGAGGCACTATATACAAGGGGGAGCGCTGTGAGGCACTATATACAAGGGGGAGTGCTGTGAGGCACTATATACAAGGGGGAGCGCTGTGAGGCAAGGGGGGGCTGTGTAGTGCTATCCACCGTGGTGTGTGGCGCTCTTTATAGGGGGGGCTTTTTGGTGCTATTTACAAGAGGGGGAGGGCTGTGTGGCGCTCTCTACAGGGGGGCTGTATGGCACTATCTATAGGGGGCTGTGTGTAACGCTCTCTACGAGGGGGATGTGTGATATATAGAGGGGGCTGTGTATGGCGATATCTATGGGGGTGTGTAATATCTACAGGGGCTGTGTGTGGCACTATGTACAGGGGGCTGTGTGTATGGTGTTTTACAGTGTGTGGTATTATATTCAGGCGCGCAGTGTTTGGTGCTATTATATTTAGGGGTACACTATGTGGCACCATGATAACTTTATTTTCGTTTATAGGTGTGGAAATGTTGGAAAAGTGAGGAGACGTCTAAGTGGCAAATTCTGCAGAAATGAGTCATGGCCGGGAGAAGTCGTCATGAGCGCTGGACCGGATGGAGAAGAAAAGAGGAAAAAAACTACTAGAATCTGAGACGTCGTCACCTGTGAGTCACTAGATTTATAGAGAATCTGTCACCTCTCCTGACATGTTTATTATAGGAAATCCTTGTATTTCACAAAAAGTCTTTCTGCGGTCCAGGACTGATAGACAATTCCCCTTGTCAGGAGGTTGTGTCCCTGCACAGTGTGATCCTGTCAGTATGTAGGGACACCGCGCTGTGACAAGGGGAATCGTAACACTGTTAATGCTTGCCCAAAAAGGTAGTGTTAAAAATAGTTACGGTGAGGAAGGGGGGCCCAAGTTTGGGTAACAGCCCAGGGCCCATGGTCTACTTAATCCGCCACTGTAGAGGGTAAATACACTGCTGATCCCACTGACAGAAATAAAGATTTATGGCTGCAAATTGGGCGGAAATACCTATTACTGCTACAGGAAAAGGCAAATAGGAAGATATTTTTGCGAAGCAATCGTATTTTGAGTTGGGTAACCAGTCCAGCAAACTCTTGGCCCACTTAATCCATCAAAACTCTAAAAGCCCGGCTATTCTCAAAATTCACAGTAGCTCTGGGGATTGTTTGACGGACTCCCAAGGAATAGCCGAGGCATTTGTGCAGTTTTACAGGGAGCTATATACCTTTCAATCCAGTTATGATATGTCTGAGTTTCAGTCCTATATGGATGGTATTTCGTTCCCAACACTGAGTGTAGAAGGTAGAGCAGCCCTGGAAGCTGATGTGACTGAGGAGAAGATACGGGAATCCTTGAAAGGTATGTCAAAGGGGAAAGCATCGGGTCCTGATGGGAACCCTATAGAGGCATACCACAAATACTCAGACCATCTCATTCCCTCACTATGCGCTATGTTTTCTTATGCCCTTGGTGTGGGGCAATTACCAGATAGCATGTATGATGCCACTATTATTGTCTTGTTAAAACCTGATAAAGACCCTATGGAATGTGGCTCCTATCGTCCGATATCGTTATTACACAATGACTACAAACTACTTACTAAAATTCTGGCAAACAGACTTAATAAAGTCATTTCCCAAGTTATTCATGATGACCAGTCCGGCTTTATGCCAGGGAAGTCTACCTCCGATAACATCCGGAGGGTGCAGATTCTTGCTCAGATAGGGGGTGCTATAAAGGCTGTTTGGGCAATGGCGTCTCTGGACGCTGCGAAAGCCTTTGATTCCATTGAATGGGTATACCTGCTGTAGACTTTGGAGAGGTTTGGGTTTGGTCCACAGTTCCTTTGATGGATTTCGCTCCTATACAAGGCGCCGAGGGCACAAATTCTGGTGAATGGTGAACTATCCCCATATTTCAGTTTACAGAGAGGTACTAGGCAGGGATGTCCGTGCTCTCCCCATTGCTTTTCGCTCTTGCTATTGAACCATTATCTATACGTATACGACAACACCCTGCGTACAAAGGGATTTGTTTGGGGGGCAGGGAGGATAGAATTGGCTTATTTGCAGACAACATGGTTCTTTTTACGTCCCAGCCAATTGTGACATTACCCCAGGCGATTACTACTCTGGAGATATTTGGGAGGTTCGCTGGACTCCATATCAACTGGACTAAGTCTTTTTTTATGCCCTTACAGGGGGTGGGATGGCCAGACTCCATACATGGCTTACGGGTGGTTTCCTCATTTAAATACCTAGGTATTATTATCAATCGGGATCATGGGGATGATCATGCCACTAATATATTGCCGCTACTGGAATACGTAAAGGTTACGTTTAGGATCTGGAGCGCTCTTCCCCTAGCAGTGACTGGCAGAATAAACTTAATTAAAATGGTCGTTCTTCCCAAATGTCTTTATGTCCTCGAACACGCAGCGACACCAGTGTTTAAAACATTTTTCAAGCAGATACATGCCTTATTTCCAGCATTTATTTGGGGTTCCAATCGATCTAAGCTCAGTCTCACTACTTTGCAGCGTCCCAAAACATTAGGAGGAGCAGCCTTGCCAGATCTCTACCTCTATTATTTGGCGGGGCAATTAAGATATTTGAAAGTTTGGGTCGCCAACATGACCTTGCCGAATAGGGAACATCATCTGGCGTTTCATCTGCAAATGACCACTCTCTGGCCAGTATTAGAGGGGTCCCTGACTGCAATTCAAAATGTATTGCCCATTCATAGGGTGGCGTCTCAGGTGTGGATGGCTGCGAAAAGCATTTATGGGTACTCTGATGTACAAACTGATATGCCGTTATGGTTTAACCCACTCCTCTCCCAGATGTCAGATGCTTTGGCTCCCTCCTTTTGGATTCAGCACGGGGTATGCACTGTTGGGGATATGTATGAGGATAATATTCTTAAATCGTTTACACAACTGCAGTCTGGCTTTGCAATACCTAGGACTGCCTTTTACAGATACCTACAATTGCGCCATGCTCTCGGGGCCCAGTACCCTTCCTCTGACACGGCATTCTCACAATTTCCTCTGATAGGAATTTTTAGATCCAAAGGCACCAGAGGTTTGATATCTGCCATATACACATCTCTCATATCGACCAAATTAGCCAGAACACCCCTGCAGGTAAAAGACAAATGGACTACACAGATACCTGACCTTACGGAAGGGGATTGGGACGAGATCCTATCCTCGCCACTATTTGTGTCTCCAGCCGCTAACAATAGGATGATACAAATATCCATAATCCATCAAAGTTACCTTACTCCTGTTAGATTACACAAAATGGGTAGATACCCGAGCACGGAATGTCACAGGTGCCGGTACCCTAGGTCAGACTTTTGGCACATGATCTGGGCATGTCCATTTATTTCCTCTTTTTGGGAAGAGGTAGTTGGGGCAGCTACTGGAATTCTGCATATACCAGTCCAGGTTAGTCCACAAGTTTGTTTGTTTGTTTGGTATGCTACAGGATGAACATTGGCCTCATTATTTGAAAATATTCCTCCTCCCACTACGGCTAAATGGAAATCACTTGTGAATTCTATCATTCCGTATGAGAGGATAATGTATAGACAGAGAGGATGCATTGATAAATTCTATAAGATATGGGAAGCCTGGTGTGACTCTGCGGTGACTCAGTATACCCCACACAGGTATAATGACCTCCGCCGGTCATTGACACACAATTGAAGCTACTGGGTTGTGGATCTACAGTATATAATTCATAAAATAGTGTCTTGATTTGTTTTGTTTTTTTGCCTTTGGATACATGTTAAATGTCTGAATACATGTCTGTATTTCTCCTTTATTTGAAATGTTGGTGTGTTATGTCTCACACACATCTCTGCCTTATTTTCTGTATTATGTGCATGGCATGATTGCATTTGTACTACGATTCTTCAATAAAACGAGTTTACAAAAAAAAAAAGTAAATTGCTGTTTTTTGGTCACCTTAGCGCTCCAAACAAATAGAATAAAAAGTGATCAAAAAGTCGCTTGTACCCCAAAATGGTATCGGTGAAAACTACAGCTCGCCCCGCAAAATGTAAGCCCTCACACCGGTATAGTGACGGAAAAATAAAAAAAAGTTATGGCTCTCAGAATAAGGTGACACAAAACATTATTTTTCTTAGGGGGGATTCACACGAGCGTGTATTCGGTCCGTGCGGGCCGCGTGGTTTTCACGCGCCACGCATCGACCAATACAAGTCTATGGGGCAGTACAGACAGTCCGTGCTTTTTGCGCAGCGTTTGTTCGCTGCGTACAAAACGCGACAGGTTCAATAACTCTGCGTATTTCGCGCATCACGCACCCATGAGTCAATGGGTGCGTGAAAACCACGCAGGTTGCACGGAAGCACTTCCGTGCGAACCGACTGAAACAGCGCACCAGCTGTCAAAAGGATGAATGTAAACAGAAAAGCACCACGTGCTTTTCTGTTTCCGAACATCCAAACGGAGTGTCTTTAAGATGAGCGAACCAGGACAAGCGAACCGAACTTCACCGGGTTCGGCCGAACTCGTTTTGGCCGAACACGGCAAAAAAATGTCCGGTACGCGACGTCAGGACATAGTCACTGTCCAGGGTGCTGAAAGAGTTAAACTGTTTCAGCACCATGGACAGTGACTACCGATCCCAAAAAACATGAACCTGTAAAAAAAACGAAGTTCTGACTTACCGATAACTCCCGGCTTCTTCCTCCAGTCTGACCTGCCGGGATGACAATTCAGTCCAAGTGACAGCTGCAGCCAATCACAGGCCAAGCACAGGCTGAAGCGGTCACATGGACTGCCGCGTCATCCAGGGAGGTGGGGCCCGATGTCAAGAGAGGCGCGTCACCAAGGACGCGTCACCAAGGCAACGGCCGGGAGGGCAGATCTCGGTAAGTACAAACTTTTTTTTTTTTTAACAGGTTGCTGTATATTGTGTTCGACATTCACTGTCGAGGGTGCTGAAAGAGTTACTGTCGATGTAGCTACTTACCTGCAAACGCCGATACTGCTGCAGAATCAACTGTAGCCTCTGGTGCCGGTGTCCTCGCTCGTCTGACACGATGCAGGACCTGTGAGTGACGTCACAGCGTGATCTCTCGAGAACACGGCTGTGACTGCACTGCCAGAAGCTGGGCGTTCTGAAGAGAAGTGGATGATACTTCTCATCAGAGCGCCCAGCTAGTAAAAGTATTAAAAACGCCCCGATGTACGCACCTAATACACGCCCACTTGGACTTTTACTTTTAAACACACCCACTTGGACTTTTGCAAGCCTCATTTGCATAAGTACAAAAATGGTCATAACTTGGCCAAAAATGCTCGTTTTTTAAAAATAAAAACGTTACTGTAATCTACATTGCAGCGCCTATCTGCTGCAATAGCAGATAGGGGTTGCAAAATCTGGTGACAGAGCCTCTTTAAGGGGTTAAAGTTTATTCAGTATACAGTAAGCATTTCTACAACTTTCTAATATACTTTGTGTTTCATTATTCCGTCATTTAGAGACTAAAAATCTGTTACAGGGCCCATCAGGGTAAGGTGACTTTTCTTTTTATTGGTGCAAAGGGGGCCTAACTTATCTATGGTAAAACACAGGGGCCTAACTTATCTATGGTAAAACACAGGGGCCTAACTTATCTATGGTAAAACACAGGGGGCCTAACTTATCTATGGTAAAACACAGGGGGCCTAACTTATCTATGGTAAGACACAGGGGACCTAACTTATCTATGGTAAAACACAGGGGGCCTAACTTATCTATGGTAAAACACAGGGGGCCTAACATATCTATGGTAAAACACAGGGGCCTAACTTATCTATGGTAAAACACAGGGTGCCTAACTTATCTATGGTAAAACACAGGGGCCTAACTTATCTATGGTAAAACACAGGGGGCCTAACTTATCTATGGTAAAACACAGGGGCTTAACTTATCTATGGTAAAACACAGGGGCCTAACTTATCTATGGTAAAACACAGGGGGCCTAACTTATCTATGGTAAAACACAGGGGGCCTAACTTATCTATGGTAAAACACAGGGGGCCTAACTAATCTATGGTAAAACACAGGGGCCTAACTTATCTATGAAAAAAGAAAAAAAGAAAAAGATCCAGAAATATAGCTAAGCACTCTTGGGTTCAATAAGAATAAATAATTATTTTATTTTTTGAATCCAGATAATATCGGCAAAGTTAAATTTATACATAAATACACAAAAAACAATTTAAAAAGAGAATTCTCCTGGCCAGGAAAGAGAACATACAATAAACCTTCAAAACATGAGTGATATTGCCTGATAAATATATAGCATGATGTATATGTGTTACACAATTTTACAAAGAGATTTCCAAATGGAAAACTGGGACCTTTATTATGTTATCCCTGGAGAATGATCTAGGAAGATTGGTTGTGAAACTTTTGGATTTAATATATATATATTTTCTGGTTTTTATTTTTTGGAAACCTGATAGTAAAATCCTAATATGTCTTTTATCTGGATACCATATTTTCCATATAACTATAATCTGCTTTCAGTGGTATGATTATGAGCAATTTTATTCCCAATATGGAACTGATTAATCAATTGGATAAATAATATCAAATGAATGAACATATTTTTCAATTTCTGCAATCTTCTATAATGATGGAAGTTGAATCTAGCTCTCTATGGGTGGTGGGAATTGGGGATCTATTGTTCTATTGACACTGGATCCCCATTCCTGCCCCCCCTTGGAATTTCACGATGGCTCCTATTATTTACCATAGTCTCATATACGCATATGTCTAATATGATGTAATCCAGTAGTAAAATTATCAAACTAATATTGATTGTATTGAAATTGATTCTGCTTTGGGGGTGGTGGGGACCCGGGTCCTGATGCCTTAACAGGTAGTGGTTCTCCTTCCCTGCCTCCCCTGAAGTATTATCTGTATTTCATATGCTTATGTGTATGGTTGGATATATCCCATATAATATATATTAAAGAATTGAACAGATTTCATCTTGTGTCAAAATGATATAAGGGGGGATCCCTTATTGAAGAAAAATTAGTTCCTCCATAAATCCACTACAAAGTCTAGATAGTAGTAATTATCCGTATTTACGAAAGAATTAATATTAATAATAAAATTCAGGTAATAATTGTATTACTATGTAAAATTCAACTATTGGTCTTATTTTGACCAAGTAGAGACACACCACTGATTGCCCTCCCCCTGATAAATACTGAATATACTTATGAATTTGATTTTCTGGATATTCTAATTGTCTGTTTGAATATAAAAATATTTTTGCCTGCTATTGAAATTGAGAGATATATATCATTGCGGCATCTTATGTAAGATTTAAATATATAATATCCATAATATCTTTGTGTGAAACATTATGTTTTTTATTATTGAACCAATGAATGAATTTGGGACACTATAAATATAGTGTGTTTGGCAGCACTTGTCAAACTGCTCTGAAGAAATCCCGTTCAGGGATGAAACGCGTCAGCTGTTCTAATTAACGGGGCGGGTAGTGACGTCCAAACCCTGCCCAGAGAATACCTGTCCAGTATTGAAGATCACACGTGGAAAGGAACATACGTTGGAATTTTTACCTACCTGGCTGCCGGTGTGCGATCTTGTCCAGTTGGGTCTGTTCCTCTTGGAGTGCCTTCAATTCACCTGAAATATCAGTGTGTGATCCTGCATTGCTGGGCACCTACCTCCGTGAGTACAGCGGTTGTTGCCTGCATGGATCAATAGAGGAAAGTGCCAAGGGAAGGAATGGTGGAGATGTGGATGCTTTGAAACCAAATGTGTGGCCACACAGGTGAACTTCCCATTTGAGGAGATCTGCCATTTCTTACACCGGAGTTAACTACCTCCCTGCATGGTCTTCCCGGCACTTACTGGATGTCGGAGGTGAAGGTAAAAACCTATATAAGCCCATATCTTGCTTCAAAGTCCAACTGCTTGAGGGCTATACATTGACCCAAGGGTCTGTGAAAAGACTTCCTATCACCATTAGATTTGAATTGGAATTATTGATCCACTTGATGAGAGAAAAAAGCACGCTTATAACCACATTTCTTTAAATTCGTGAGGCTATTTTTCTATTTTGAGAGTCAAGTCTTATTATATGTATATGAAGAAAATCTCGTTATTTATATTATTATCAGCTACTCCAAATAGGTATCTTGGTGTGAACACAGTCCAGCGGTTTTCCATTTGGAAATCTCTTTGTAAAATTGTGTAACACATATACATCATGCTATATATTTATCAGGCAATATCACTCATGTTTTGAAGGTTTATTGTATGTTCTCTTTCCTGGCCAGGAGAATTCTCTTTTTAAATTGTTTTTTGTGTATTTATGTATAAATTTAACTTTGCCGGTATTATCTGGATTCAAAAAATAAAATAATTATTTATTCTTATTGAACCCAAGAGTGCTTAGCTATATTTCTGGATCTTTTTCTTTTTTTCTTTTTTCATTAATCTATATCAGGAATGGCATCGTGCTATATTATATTGCAATTTTGGGTTCGTTAGGTATGGTTTGTAATAACCACATCTTTTTTTCTTTATACTAACTTATCTATGGTAAAACACAGGGGGCCTAACTTATCTATGGTAAAACACAGGGGACCTAACTTATCTATGGTAAAACACAGGGGGCCTAACTTATCTATGGTAAAACACAGGGGGCTTAACTTATCTATGGTAAAACACAGGGGACCTAACTTATCTATGGTAAAACACAGGGACCTAACTTATCTATGGTAAAACACAGGGGCCTAACTTATTTATGGTAAAACACAAGGGGCCTAACTTATCTATGGTAAAACACAGGGGGCCTAACTTATCTATGGTAAAACACAGCAGGCCTAACTTTTTATTTTTGGTGTCTAGTTTCTTCCATATTACTGCCGCTGCCGCCGAGTAAGTTGCACCGCAAAGGGGTCACTAAGACCATGTTCACACGGTGGATTTTGCTTGGTGGGTCCCGCTGCAAAATCGGCCGCAGAATTATTCCTGCCGTCAACCAAAAGATTCCTACTCCCATTCACTTCAGATCGGGCAGGACGCTTCTTTTGCCCGCTAGTTGAAAAAATCAGCTAGCGGTAAAAAGAAGCATCTGCCTCCCACTGAAATAGAGATCTGCAGAACATTGCTCTCTCCTCTCTACCTCCTGACAGTACATAGTGATATATTCTGCAGATTATTGCCCAACTGACTTCTCTAGAGATCTGCAGAACATTGCTCCTCTACCTCCTGACAGATACATAGTGATATATTCTGCAGATTATTACACCACTGACTTCTCTAGAGATCTGCAGGACATTGCTCCTCTACCCCTGACAGATACATAGTGATATATTCTGCAGATTATTACACCACTGACTTCTCTAGAGATCTGCAGAACATTGCTCCTCTACCTCCTGACAGATACATAGTGATATATCCTGCAGATTATTACACCACTGACCTCTCTAGAGATCTGCAGAACATCGCTCCTCTAACTCCTGACAGATACATAGTGATATATTCTGCAGATTATTACACCACTGACCTCTCCGGAGATCTGCAGAACATTGCTCCTCTACTTCCTGACAAACATAGTGATATATTCTGCAGATTATTACACCACTGAACTCTCAAGAGATCTGCATAACATTGCTCCTCTACCTCCTGACAGGTAAATAGTTTTATATTCTGCAGATTATTACACCACTGACCTCTCTAGAGATCTGCAGAACATTGCTCCTCTACCTCCTGACAGATACATAGTGATATATTCTGCAGATTATTACACCACTGACCTCTCTAGAGATCTGCAGAACATTGCTCCTCTACCTCCTGACAGATACATAGTGATATATTCTACAGATTATTACACCACTGACTTCTCTAGAGATCTGCAGAACATCGCTCCTCTAACTCCTGACAGATACATAGTGATATATTCTGCAGATTATTACACCACTGACCTCTCTAGAGATCTGCAGGACATTGCTCCTCTACCCCTGACAGATACATAGTGATATATTCTGCAGATTATTACACCACTGACTTCTCTAGAGATCTGCAGAACATCGCTCCTCTAATTCCTGACAGATACATAGTGATATATTCTGCAGATTATTACACCACTGACCTCTCCGGAGATCTGCAGAACATTGCTCCTCTACCTCCTGACATACATAGTGATATATTCTGCAGATTATTACACCACTGAACTCTCAAGAGATCTGCAGAACATCGCTCCTCTAACTCCGGACAGATACATAGTGATATATTCTGCAGATTATTACACCACTGACCTCTCTAGAGATCTGCAGGACATTGCTCCTCTACCCCTGACAGATACATAGTGATATATTCTGCAGATTATTACACCACTGACCTCTCTAGAGATCTGCAGAACATTGCTCCTCTTCATCCTGACAGATACATAGTGATATATTCTGCAGATTATTACACCACTGACCTCTCCGGAGATCTGCAGAACATTGCTCCTCTACCTCCTGACAGATACATAGTGATATATTCTGCAGATTATTATACCACTGACCTCTCTAGAGATCTGCAGAACATTGCTCCTCTACCTCCTGACAGATACATACTGATATATTCTGCAGATTATTACACCACTGACCTCTCTGGAGATCTGCAGAACATTGCTCCTCTACCTCCTGACAGATACATAGTGATATATTCTGCAGATTATTACACCACTGACCTCTCTAGAGATCTGCAGAACATCGCTCCTATACCTCCTGGCAGATACACAGTGATATATGCTGCAGATTATTACACCACTGACCTCTCTGGAGATCTGCAGAACATTGCTCCTCTACCTCCTGACAGATAAATAGTGATATATTCTGCAGATTATTACACCACTGACCTCTCTGGAGATCTGCAGAACATTGCTCCTCTACCTCCTGACAGATATATAGTGATATATTCTGCAGATTATTACACCACTGACCTCTCTGGAGATCTGAGAACATTGCTCTGTCCTCTCTACCTGCTGATAGATACTTATTGATATATTCTGCAGATTATTGCACCTATGACTTTTCCACACCCTTATGATCCCTGTAGATAAAAGGCTCCCTGGATAAATTCCCCAATATATATATGAAAACACTGAAAATTGTAAAGAAAATATATGTTTATTCCAGAATCCAGTAGAATTGCTGTGCGGTTTTCTCCGGCCCTTTAACATGTGATGATCTGTGACATGAAGAAGAGGAGGGTCCTTCTTCACACGTGGATATGGCCGCCAGTCCACCCTTACACAGCTCAGTCCTGGATCATAAGAGAGCGTAAAACATTTTTCTTTTTTTTCACAGTTGTATTCTAGAAAAGACAAAAAATCTGAATTAGCCCAAAAATTCACAAAACCTTCACCACAAGGAGATGAAGACGGAGCAGAAGACGTCGGACTTACCGGATCTCGCTTCTGTTCTGCACGTCACTGGTTCTCAGCGCTGGAGGAGTCTTCATGACAATTTCAGATGGTTTAGGTGGTAAAGACCACCATGTTGGGGTGACAAAAGATGGTGAATGGGCCCCGAGCGACAGATGGAACAGAACAGGCCTCTTTCTCTCCCGGGGGTTCGGGGCCCTGATGGTAAATGGGCCCCGAGTGGCAGATGAATTAAAATGCCCACTTTCTCTTCCGGGGGTTTGAGGCCCTGGTGGTAACGGTAACCCCCGAAAGGTCCTCCATCTCCACATCCTCTGGAAGTTTGCGTCCGCGAACTTCCTTTTTGTCTTTCTTATCCTCCATATCCTCCATCTCTATATCATCAGGAAATTGACGTCCGCCAACCTCCATTTTCTCGTCCTCCTCCACGTCCTCCATCTCTACATCATCGGGAAATTGACGTCCGCCAACCTCCATTTTCTCTACAATCCTCATCTTGAAAAACATCTTCACTATCCTCCTCTTCATCAAAGACACCTTCATGATGAGAGCCAGCAAGAGAAACCGACACCGTGGTCAATGTGTGACCCCAATTTATAGACTTGATGATGTCATAAGATGTTTACACATCCAGATTAAGAGGTGTAGAGAAATAGAATCTGCCCACATTCTAGATGACATCACAAGAAGCGTATCTCAGTGATCCGGTGGCCATATAAAACGTAATATGGTACAAGAATACAGACAGTAGGGTCACACTACACCCTCTGGGGAAGTCTCTATCATCTCAAAGAATTCTCAAATCAATGTGGTCAATTCCACTTGGTTCCTAAAACGTAATCGCACCCATAAAACGTACAACACGGGCATTTACATATACAGTGAAAATGAAACAAAACCATTTTTTTCATAAAAAGTGGGTTTTATTTTGTACAAGTGGGAAAAAAAATACACATATATGGTATCACCACGATCGTAACGACCCGAGCAATAAAGTTAACACATTATTTAAACAGCATGGTGAAGACCGTAAAAAAATAAAAAATAAAAAAAATACGGCAAAAGTGTTTTTTTTTTACCCCCCACAAAAAATATAATAAAAGTTAATCAATATATCATATGTACCCAAAAATGGTGCCATTAAAGAAAATAACTCGTCTGGCAAAAAAAAAGCCCTTATACAGCGATATTGACGGAACAATGCAAAAATTACCGCTCTTGGAAAGCGGAGATGCAAAAAAAATTATTTTTGTTTAAAAATATTTTTAATGTGCAACTAAAATTTATATTCACCAAACCCGGTGAATTGCACAACAAGCAGAGCAGATGAGCCCTCTTTTAGCATTTAAGGTTAACGGGCAGGAGCGGCGGCGTGATACAGTGATTGAAAGTCTGTATCCTACAAAACAGAGAACGGCAGGGGTCTCTGTCATAGGTTTCAACTAGATCCAAGTCCTGATAGGCCGTATAACCCCTAAGTCGACAAAGTCAATAGCGAGAGCAGCATCTAAGTGGTTGACAGAGGGAGGGGGCCTCTTCTATACAATTGCAAGTGATCGCGGGGGTGCCAATGGTTGCTATGGCAACTGGGGGCCTAACAATGGCCTCCTGGCCTGCCATGTACAGAAGCCTATTAGGCCCTGCCAGAATGCAGTGTATTATACCAGCTAAGAGGTGATCGGATCCTCAAGTCCCCTAGTGGGACAAAAAACTAAAAAAAATGCTTTAGAAAAATAAATAAACGAAAATTGCCACTCTCTCTTTATAAAGTCATTATTAAAAAAATATATAAAACACATATATATATATATACACAACTGGTATTGCCACATCCATAAATACACAAAAATAATCACATCATTTATCCTGCGCGGTAAACGCTGTAAGAAAAATATTTAAAAAAATTACAGATATTCTGTTTTTTGGTCACATCACTTCCAAAACATTGGAATATAAAGCTACCAAAAAAATGTACCCCAAGATGGTACCAATAAAAACTACAGCATGTCCCGCAAAAAACGCGCCCTCACAGCTCAGCAGATGGAAAAATAAAAAGTTATGGCTCTCAGAATATGACGACCTTATGTAACTGTTTTTATTGTGAAAAAGAAGTAAAACATAAAAAAAACTATATAAATTTGGAATGGCCGTAATCGCAGTTATCCGCCGAATAAAGTTACATGTCGTTTATACCACCCGGTGAACGCTGTAAAAAATACAACGCCACAATTGCTGTTTTATGATCACCTTGAATCTCGAGAAATTGAATAAAAAAAATATCCTGATGTGCAGGCCACAGGGGCTGGCTGGCACATTTTAGCCTGGGGTGCAAGCCCACAGCACTGGACCAAGAGTTGCGGCCCATCCTTAACCTGTTTACCTTCACCTTCGCTATAAAGGCGGCAGAGGAAACTGGGCTTTAAATTGTTAAAAGACGGCAGCTGATTGTGTTTTCATGTTGGGATTGCACACGCAAACTAATCCTGCTTAGGGCCTGTTCACACCTGCGTCAGTGTTTCCGTTGAGCAGCAGAACAACAAAAATATCGTCTGGTTTCAAGTCATGGTGTCCGTGGTCATACCAAAAACAAAAGCGCAGCAGGCTGCGCTATTGTTTCCGGTATTTTTACCCAGATCTGTGATAGAACCTCCAAAGCAGATGTGAATCTGCTCTTACCGGCATATTGTTTCTGAATACTTCCGCCACACAATGATCATATAGTGAATAATATTACCATACTGTTACTGAATAAAAACACTGAACAAAACCAGGGGCGTAACTAGGAAAGATTGGGCCCCATAGCAAACTTTTGACTGGGCCCCCCCCCTCCCCTGAGTGTCACACAACCCCCCCTTGTAGATAGTGCCTTTTTTACAGCCCCCCCTGTAGATAACGCCATACAACCCCCACTGTAGAGAACGCCATACAGCCCCCCTGTAGATAGCGCCATACATCCCCCTGTAGATAACGCCATACAGCCCCCCTGTAGATAACGCCATACAGCCCCCCTGTAGAGAACGCCATACAGCCACCTGTAGAGAACGCCATACAGCCCCCCTGTAGATAACGCCATACAGCCCCCCTGTAGATAACGCCATACAGCCCCCCTGTAGATAACGCCATACAGCCCCCTGTAGATAACGCCATACAGCCCTCTCCTGTAGATAACGCCATACAGCCCCCCTGTAGATAACACCATACAGCCCCCCTGTAGATAACGCCATACAGCCCCACTGTAGAGAACGCCATACAGCCCCCCTGTAGATAGCATCATACATCCCCCTGTAGATAACGCCATACAGCCCCCCCTGTAGATAACGCCATACAGCCCCCCTGTAGATAACGCAATACAGCCCCCCTGTAGATAACGCCATACAGCCCCCTGTAGATAACGCAATAGAGCCCCCCTGTAGAGAACGCCATACAGCCCCCTGTAGGTAACGCTATACAGCCCCCCCTGTAGGTAACGCTACACGGCCCCACTGTAGGTAACGCTATACAGCCCCCCACTTTAGGTAATGCCATACAGCTCCCCCCCTTGTAGGTAAGGCCATACAGCCCACCTCCTTGTAGGTAACGCCATACAGCCCCCCAATGTAGGTAACACCATACAGCCCCCCCTGTAGGTAACACCATACAGCCCCCCCTGTAGGTAATGCCATACAGCCCCCCCTGTAGGTAACGCCATACAGCCCCCCCTGTAGGTAACGCCATACAGCCCCAAACCCCCAAAAATATCTGACCTATAGTGTGTCCTACAAAAGACATGTATCCCCTATCCACAGGATAGGGGATACATGTGTGATCGCTGGCAGCGATAGGGAGAACGGGGGACCGAAAGTCCCCCAAGTTCTCCATGACTAACCTCAGACTTCAGGAGTCTGCGCAGCTCAATAGAAATGAAAGGAGCGCTGGTCACGCATGCGCACAAGCGCGACCGGCGCTCCATACATTTCTACGGAGCTGCCGACACAGACCCCGGAAGTCCGAGGTTTGTAATGGAGAACTTCAGGGGACTTTCGGTCCCCCGTTCTCCCTATGGCTGCAAGCGATCACACATGTATCCCATATCCTGTGGATAGGGGATACATGTCTTTTGTAGGAACAACCCCTTTAATGGCAGAGCGGGGAGATACCTCCCTGCTCTGCCATAGTGTTTAGTGGCGTCGCGCTGTAGTAGCCATAGCGGCAGCTAGCGGAGCCTCCGGCCATGGTGGGGGCCCGTACCGGCGGGCGACACGGGCCCCCTCATGCCGCGGGCCCCGTAGCAGCCGCTACGGCCGCTACGGCGGTAGTTACGCCACTGCATATAGTCATAGATGCCGGTCCTACACAGGGGCTCTGTGTAGGACCGGTATAAGTAATTACAGCACAGTGACATCCAGTGACGATATAGGGGTAGATACCAGTCCTATACAGGAGCCCTACAGACCATATAAGTGATTACAGTACAATGACCATATAGTGGTAGACACCGGTTCTACACAGGGGCTCTACAGGCAATATAAGTGATTAAAGTATAGTGACATCCAGTGACCATATAGTGGTAAATACTGTTCCTACACAGGTCTGTAGACCATATACAGCACAGTGACATCCAGTAACTCAGAGGTGTTGTCTTCTCAGATTAGATTTGTTCATTTTACCTTTTCTTCTCCATCCTGCCCAGAGCGCTATGACGACTTCTTCTAGCCACGATCGCCTCTGCAGAATTTAAAATACAGACAAGTTGGTTTCCTGCTTTTCTAGCATTTATCCCACCTATGCCGCATCCTCTAAACAAACTCGTCACCCACAGTGCCCCAGATAGTAATAATGATACCCACTTTGTGCCCCACACAATAATAGTGCCCCCTTTGTGCAATCATATAGTAAACGTGCCTCCTTTATGCCCCCCATACAGTAATGCTGCCATTAACAGGCCCCCTTCTCCTCCTGGCCCAGTTGTAATTGTAGTGGTTGCTACCAGACCCAGATGGGAAAGGGACCCCCCGATAACAGTGGGCTGATATTTTTATCCTCTGACAGGAGACCCTGTGGGGATGGTGGCCCTAGGCATTTGCCCAGTTTGACCCCCTCCTAACACCAGCCCAGTAGAAAAGTGTTCTAACAGGCGTCACAGGTGTAGCGCAGCCATGGGGGTGGTCATGAGAATGATGGGGTCCTAAAAATCTACTGGTGGACCTGCCCAGCCCAGCTCACCCCTCGCAGGCCAGAGGGGAACATTACATTAGTTTCATGAGGTCATTATGAAGGCCCTAATATTTGGGAACCAGGTAGGGGAGGGCCCGACCACATCTGCCCGAAGCGAGGGCACCCGGTTTATACTAGCACAATATTTTCCCTGCAACGTTTTCTAAACTGTAAAGAAAGAAAGGATCTAAAAAGAAGCAGAGCGTGTCAGAAAAGAGGGATAAGAAAGGACACCATCTATCAGTGAAACACCTGCCCCATAATACCTGGCTTGTTCACACAGAATTGCATCATAGCTTGCCACAAATCTATGTATTACATATATTATTAAAGGCCCCCTAATAAAGGCCCCCTGGTCAGCCATCTTTGTACTCCTTTGAAGCCCTGCCAGAATGATGCATGTTATGGCAGCCTGGGGGCCTCTTGCAGGGCTTTAAAGGAGACTGTCAGTTTAGCGATATACTGCAATACATTAGTATTGCAGTATATCATGTAAGCGATCCAATGATCGCTGGTTCAAGTCCTCTAGGGGGACTAATAAGAAAAAAAAACAGTTAAAGTTTTTCTTAAGGTTCCAAAAAAAAAATAGTTCAAGTTCAAAAACCCCTTTTTCCCATTTTTATTCCATAAAGCAATGTTAAAAAAAAAATTAACGTTAACATAACTAGTGTCGCCGCGTCCATAAAAGTCTGAACTATCATAATATAGCGTTATTTAACTCGCTTGGTGAAAGCTGTAAACAAAAAAAAAATATATATATATATATGTATAAAATTTAAAAAGCAAATTGCTGGTTCGTGGCTTAGCGCGCAGCGAGAGCGGTCGCATGTTCTAGGAGCTCCGCAGCGAACCCGCGCCAATGTTATCCTGCAGACATCCTGAGGCTTCCTAAGGCTTTAAAAATACCGTCCAAACGATCTAGACGGTCGAGGGTGACTACCGGAGCCAGTATGAGCCCCACCAGAGGTCAGTCGGCCGCGGAGAAGCTGCAAGGCTTTGCACGGGGTGAGGGGCAAGATGGCGGCCGCCCTCCTCTGCCTCAGCGCTCTAAAGGAGGAGAAGCATGCTAAAACACGATTTTACGCCTGACACGCAGGCTACCGGAAATTACTTATAATGGGGCAAAAGTCTCTATATTCCCTGACCTCGGCTGACTTGCAAAAGAGACGTGCGACATTTCTTGCTGTTAAGAGGCGCCTGAGAGATCTGGGTATTCCATACTCCATGTCATATCCAGCTAGGTTGCGAATTGTGGATGGAGAAAGATCCGGTTTTTTTCAACTCCCCGCAGGATGCTGATGAATGGGTGAGAAACAAGCGCCCACTTCGACGGAACTAATTCTGCCTGATAACACAGATGGAGTTTCGTGTAAGGATGACTGATGATGTTGGGCTATTCTGAATCACCGGACTTCCATGACTAATCGTAGGATTTCGGGAACATTCCATTCTGATGGTGATCTGGACTGGGTCTGACAGAGATCGGTTAGACCTACTGCCTGGCTAGTGCGACTTTTTGTGTCCTTGGATTTGTGGGGCGCCATACCTGAGGAGGCTGCCGCACGTCCCCTTAATGGTGGAAGCTTAACTAAGTTGCTGTTTGGCGCGGGTATTACCCCCGTATACTTAAATGCCACGTTTTTGGGCACGCTCCGGCAATGTAACATGCATCTACATGCATTGTCGGTATTGTTCTACTATTTACAATCTGTTCTTTTGGGTTCTAGGTTGGAATGTGCCTTGGGTGCGGGCAGTTATGATACTACTCATGTACAAATGTAAACGCATAAGGGATGCACCGAATAATTATCAGCTGCTTCTGAGAAAGGCGGGATTGTTGATGTATATCAGGCATTGTGGATCTCTCCTACATGTGAGAAGTATATTTTATGAATGTCTTCTTTAACTGTAATGTCGTGGAATGTGAGGGGTATGGGCAGCCCGCAGAAGAGAGTAATATTGTATGGTTATATTCGCAAAGTTAACCCTCATATATTGTGCCTCCAGGAGACGCATTTAACACCTGCTAAAATGAAAACTGTTCTTAGGCCCTGGGTCCAGTGGTCTAGCCACTCATATCACACATCGTACTCGAGGGACGTTTCCATTTTGGTACACAAATCTGTGAGATGGGAAGCTATCCATACTAAAACCGATAGTGAGGGCAGATATGTATTTGTGTATGCTCTCATAGAAAATGTTCCTTATGTTTTATTGGGCATGTACATTCCTCCGCCAGCATCTTTACAGATTTTGCATATGGCGGCTACCTTTGCTGCAACATATCCGACCGCTAAAGTGTTGGCCATGGGAGATTTTAACATAGTTGTGAACTCCAGTCTGGATAGGTTTAGTGCTTCTTCTGGCAGGACCGAGTACCCCCGCCATATCTGTACTGGGTCTACTGTTTGTTGAGATGGGATGGACGGATCTTTACCGATATAAACACCCAACAACTAAAGTGTATTCCTGTCACTCCCTAGGCAGAAACTCCCTATCCCGCATAGACTATATGGTGATAAATTCTCTCATTGCACCTTTGGTTGAATCTGTCCCTTATAAATGTAGAGCGGCGTTTGATCATTCTCCTATGGTGACCAGCTTTAGTCTCCCTGGCCCCTCCTTACCTAGGAGCTAGAAAATACACCCCTTTTGGTTGACCCTGACAGGCCCTCAGGATAGGATCCCTGATTAACTGGAGGTATTTAATATAGAAAATAGCACTTTTGAAAATTCCAGCATTGCATGGGATACTCTGAAGGCCTATCTTAGAGGGTGTCTCCGGTCCACTGTTTCCTATTTAAAAAAGGACTCTTCCAGAATTGAGTCAGAGTTGGAGAAGCAATGCGCAGCTCTAGAGGGTCAGTGGCGGATTATCATATGGGCGTTTCGGGCGGCCGCCCGGGGCCCGAGGCTCCCAGGGGGCCCATGGCAGCCCGAAACGCACATTATCTCCTAAATCTATTCAGCGCGCTAGCGCTGCTAACGGCCGAAGATGGGGAGGAGCAGGGAATTCGCCGGGATCCAGGGGTAGGACACGCCTCCCTGACAGTGCGGGCCGCCGCCATTGAGTAACAGAACAGCGACGGACGGCTGTTCTGTTACTCCAAAGCAGCAAGAGAAGAGCCGGCGGGCGGTCACCGGCGCTGAGGTCAGTACAGGATTATCCTCCTGCCCAACTGGTTCCCGACCGCTGGCTGTATTTTTACGGCCAGCGGTCAGGGACGGGTGCTTAAAACCCGAGCCATAGACTTTCTACGGCTCGGGTTTTAACTTGCTGCCCGCGCGATCGGGCAGCTGAATGTCGGGTCTCCGGCTGTCAGTGACTGCCGGGGACCCTGAGGAGAGGATAGAAGCAGCTTTCGCTGCTTCTGTCTTCTCCGATGTCTTCTTACACAGCGTTCAATGAACGCTGTGTACAGGAATAGAGACAGCAGCAGCGGCGCTGTCTCTATTCCTCCCGGTGATCATGTGACAGGTCACATGATCGCCGGGTGCCGTGACTGACAGACTGCTGCTGGGTCTTACTAGACCCAGCACAGCCCTATTAGTGACAATCGTCACTATGAGAGGGCTGATTTCCCCTGTAACTGGGGCTGCTGTGCAGCTCCAGTTACAGTGGAAAAACATGGTGTAAAACAAAGAGAAAGTAGATATAAAGTTCCCCAAAGGTCTTTTTTGACCTTTGAGGATCAGAACATAGTAATAAAAAATAGTAAAGTGCAAAAAAAAAAAATAATAATAAATACACATAAAATACCCACCCCAAAAAAAACGTTCCCCCCCCCCCCGCCAATCATTGTTGTAACGCTAGCGCTGACCCAATTACCCTAATATAGACATGTAATATATTAAAATTTACGGTAGACAATGACGATCACAGATAAAAGGTCTATTTTAGGGTAAAACAATGTTATTACCAAAAAAAAATAGCTGAAACATAAAAAAGCTTATTTTTTTACTATTATTTTCAAACTTTATGAATAAAAATTCTAAAATGGCAAAAAATGTGTGCATAAAAACGATAAAAAACGAAACCTGCATTGTCTACGGAAAAAACGTCGCAAAAATAACGTCGGTTTTATTTTTTTTTAATAAAAATGTGTGTTTGGTGCAACTTTGTAATTACGTTTTATTAAAAAATATTTTCACTTTTTGAGATACAGCTGCTTTGTATCCTGTATCCGTCAGGTCAGCAGGACTGACGGGATCAGTGAAACGGGCCCAGCGCTAAATTATAATCTTAGATGTGATAGATTTGAGGTGGATCCTGCGTGTCACTGATCCCGTCAGTCCTGCTGACCTGACGGATACAGGATACAAAGCAGCCGTATCTCAAAAAGTAAAAATATTTTTTAATAAAATCAATCAATCACACTGATACACAGACATACTATATATATATATATATATAATTATAATATAAAGTTTTTAAATGTGTACATAACCTTGTGGCACTATATACAAGGGGGAGCGCTGTGTAGCACTATATACAAGGGGGAGCTCTGTGTGGCACTATATACAAGGGGGAGCGCTGTGTGACACTATATACAAGGGGGAGCGCTGTGAGGCACTATATACAAGGGGGAGCGCTGTGAGGCACTATATACAAGGGTGAGCGCTGTGAGGCACTATATACAAGGGGGAGCGCTGTGAGGCACTATATACAAGGGGGAGCGCTGTGAGGCACTATATACAAGGGGGAGCGCTGTGAGGCACTATATACAAGGGGGAGCGCTGTGAGGCACTATATACAAGGGGGAGTGCTGTGAGGCACTATATACAAGGGGGAGCGCTGTGAGGCAAGGGGGGGCTGTGTAGTGCTATCCACCGTGGTGTGTGGCGCTCTTTATAGGGGGGGCTTTTTGGTGCTATTTACAAGAGGGGGAGGGCTGTGTGGCGCTCTCTACAGGGGGGCTGTATGGCACTATCTATAGGGGGCTGTGTGTAACGCTCTCTACGAGGGGGATGTGTGATATATAGAGGGGGCTGTGTATGGCGATATCTATGGGGGTGTGTAATATCTACAGGGGCTGTGTGTGGCACTATGTACAGGGGGCTGTGTGTATGGTGTTTTACAGTGTGTGGTATTATATTCAGGCGCGCAGTGTTTGGTGCTATTATATTTAGGGGTACACTATGTGGCACCATGATAACTTTATTTTCGTTTATAGGTGTGGAAATGTTGGAAAAGTGAGGAGACGTCTAAGTGGCAAATTCTGCAGAAATGAGTCATGGCCGGGAGAAGTCGTCATGAGCGCTGGACCGGATGGAGAAGAAAAGAGGAAAAAAACTACTAGAATCTGAGACGTCGTCACCTGTGAGTCACTAGATTTATAGAGAATCTGTCACCTCTCCTGACATGTTTATTATAGGAAATCCTTGTATTTCACAAAAAGTCTTTCTGCGGTCCAGGACTGATAGACAATTCCCCTTGTCAGGAGGTTGTGTCCCTGCACAGTGTGATCCTGTCAGTATGTAGGGACACCGCGCTGTGACAAGGGGAATCGTAACACTGTTAATGCTTGCCCAAAAAGGTAGTGTTAAAAATAGTTACGGTGAGGAAGGGGGGCCCAAGTTTGGGTAACAGCCCAGGGCCCATGGTCTACTTAATCCGCCACTGTAGAGGGTAAATACACTGCTGATCCCACTGACAGAAATAAAGATTTATGGCTGCAAATTGGGCGGAAATACCTATTACTGCTACAGGAAAAGGCAAATAGGAAGATATTTTTGCGAAGCAATCGTATTTTGAGTTGGGTAACCAGTCCAGCAAACTCTTGGCCCACTTAATCCATCAAAACTCTAAAAGCCCGGCTATTCTCAAAATTCACAGTAACTCTGGGGATTGTTTGACGGACTCCCAAGGAATAGCCGAGGCATTTGTGCAGTTTTACAGGGAGCTATATACCTTTCAATCCAGTTATGATATGTCTGAGTTTCAGTCCTATATGGATGGTATTTCGTTCCCAACACTGAGTGTAGAAGGTAGAGCAGCCCTGGAAGCTGATGTGACTGAGGAGAAGATACGGGAATCCTTGAAAGGTATGTCAAAGGGGAAAGCATCGGGTCCTGATGGGAACCCTATAGAGGCATACCACAAATACTCAGACCATCTCATTCCCTCACTATGCGCTATGTTTTCTTATGCCCTTGGTGTGGGGCAATTACCAGATAGCATGTATGATGCCACTATTATTGTCTTGTTAAAACCTGATAAAGACCCTATGGAATGTGGCTCCTATCGTCCGATATCGTTATTACACAATGACTACAAACTACTTACTAAAATTCTGGCAAACAGACTTAATAAAGTCATTTCCCAAGTTATTCATGATGACCAGTCCGGCTTTATGCCAGGGAAGTCTACCTCCGATAACATCCGGAGGGTGCAGATTCTTGCTCAGATAGGGGGTGCTATAAAGGCTGTTTGGGCAATGGCGTCTCTGGACGCTGCGAAAGCCTTTGATTCCATTGAATGGGTATACCTGCTGTAGACTTTGGAGAGGTTTGGGTTTGGTCCACAGTTCCTTTGATGGATTTCGCTCCTATACAAGGCGCCGAGGGCACAAATTCTGGTGAATGGTGAACTATCCCCATATTTCAGTTTACAGAGAGGTACTAGGCAGGGATGTCCGTGCTCTCCCCATTGCTTTTCGCTCTTGCTATTGAACCATTATCTATACGTATACGACAACACCCTGCGTACAAAGGGATTTGTTTGGGGGGCAGGGAGGATAGAATTGGCTTATTTGCAGACAACATGGTTCTTTTTACGTCCCAGCCAATTGTGACATTACCCCAGGCGATTACTACTCTGGAGATATTTGGGAGGTTCGCTGGACTCCATATCAACTGGACTAAGTCTTTTTTTATGCCCTTACAGGGGGTGGGATGGCCAGACTCCATACATGGCTTACGGGTGGTTTCCTCATTTAAATACCTAGGTATTATTATCAATCGGGATCATGGGGATGATCATGCCACTAATATATTGCCGCTACTGGAATACGTAAAGGTTAAGTTTAGGATCTGGAGCGCTCTTCCCCTAGCAGTGACTGGCAGAATAAACTTAATTAAAATGGTCGTTCTTCCCAAATGTCTTTATGTCCTCGAACACGCAGCGACACCAGTGTTTAAAACATTTTTCAAGCAGATACATGCCTTATTTCCAGCATTTATTTGGGGTTCCAATCGATCTAAGCTCAGTCTCACTACTTTGCAGCGTCCCAAAACATTAGGAGGAGCAGCCTTGCCAGATCTCTACCTCTATTATTTGGCGGGGCAATTAAGATATTTGAAAGTTTGGGTCGCCAACATGACCTTGCCGAATAGGGAACATCATCTGGCGTTTCATCTGCAAATGACCACTCTCTGGCCAGTATTAGAGGGGTCCCTGACTGCAATTCAAAATGTATTGCCCATTCATAGGGTGGCGTCTCAGGTGTGGATGGCTGCGAAAAGCATTTATGGGTACTCTGATGTACAAACTGATATGCCGTTATGGTTTAACCCACTCCTCTCCCAGATGTCAGATGCTTTGGCTCCCTCCTTTTGGATTCAGCACGGGGTATGCACTGTTGGGGATATGTATGAGGATAATATTCTTAAATCGTTTACACAACTGCAGTCTGGCTTTGCAATACCTAGGACTGCCTTTTACAGATACCTACAATTGCGCCATGCTCTCGGGGCCCAGTACCCTTCCTCTGACACGGCATTCTCACAATTTCCTCTGATAGGAATTTTTAGATCCAAAGGCACCAGAGGTTTGATATCTGCCATATACACATCTCTCATATCGACCAAATTAGCCAGAACACCCCTGCAGGTAAAAGACAAATGGACTACACAGATACCTGACCTTACGGAAGGGGATTGGGACGAGATCCTATCCTCGCCACTATTTGTGTCTCCAGCCGCTAACAATAGGATGATACAAATATCCATAATCCATCAAAGTTACCTTACTCCTGTTAGATTACACAAAATGGGTAGATACCCGAGCACGGAATGTCACAGGTGCCGGTACCCTAGGTCAGACTTTTGGCACATGATCTGGGCATGTCCATTTATTTCCTCTTTTTGGGAAGAGGTAGTTGGGGCAGCTACTGGAATTCTGCATATACCAGTCCAGGTTAGTCCACAAGTTTGTTTGTTTGGTATGCTACAGGATGAACATTGGCCTCATTATTTGAAAATATTCCTCCTCCCACTACGGCTAAATGGAAATCACTTGTGAATTCTATCATTCCGTATGAGAGGATAATGTATAGACAGAGAGGATGCATTGATAAATTCTATAAGATATGGGAAGCCTGGTGTGACTCTGCGGTGACTCAGTATACCCCACACAGGTATAATGACCTCCGCCGGTCATTGACACACAATTGAAGCTACTGGGTTGTGGATCTACAGTATATAATTCATAAAATAGTGTCTTGATTTGTTTTGTTTTTTTGCCTTTGGATACATGTTAAATGTCTGAATACATGTCTGTATTTCTCCTTTATTTGAAATGTTGGTGTGTTATGTCTCACACACATCTCTGCCTTATTTTCTGTATTATGTGCATGGCATGATTGCATTTGTACTACGATTCTTCAATAAAACGAGTTTACAAAAAAAAAAAAGTAAATTGCTGTTTTTTGGTCACCTTAGCGCTCCAAACAAATAGAATAAAAAGTGATCAAAAAGTCGCTTGTACCCCAAAATGGTATCGGTGAAAACTACAGCTCGCCCCGCAAAATGTAAGCCCTCACACCGGTATAGTGACGGAAAAATAAAAAAAAGTTATGGCTCTCAGAATAAGGTGACACAAAACATTATTTTTCTTAGGGGGGATTCACACGAGCGTGTATTCGGTCCGTGCGGGCCGCGTGGTTTTCACGCGCCACGCATCGACCAATACAAGTCTATGGGGCAGTACAGACAGTCCGTGCTTTTTGAGCAGCGTTTGTTCGCTGCGTACAAAACGCGACAGGTTCAATAACTCTGCGTATTTCGCGCATCACGCACCCATTGAAGTCAATGGGTGCGTGAAAACCACGCAGGTTGCACGGAAGCACTTCCGTGCGAACCGACTGAAACAGCGCACCAGCTGTCAAAAGGATGAATGTAAACAGAAAAGCACCACGTGCTTTTCTGTTTCCGAACATCCAAACGGAGTGTCTTTGAGATGAGCGAACCCGGACAAGCGAACCGAACTTCACCGGGTTCGGCCGAACTCGTTTTGGCCGAACCCGGCAAAACAATGTCCGGTACGCGACGTCAGGACATAGTCACTGTCCAGGGTGCTGAAAGAGTTAAACTGTTTCAGCACCATGGACAGTGACTACCGATTCCAAAAAACATGAACTTGTAAAAATAAACGAAGTTCTGACTTACCGATAACTCCCGGCTTCTTCCTCCAGTCTAACCTCCCGGGATGACAATTCAGTCCAAGTGACAGCTGCAGCCAATCACAGGCCAAGCACAGGCTGCAGCGGTCACATGGACTGCCGCGTCATCCAGGGAGGTGGGGCCCGATGTCAAGAGAGGCGCGTCACCAAGGACGCGTCACCAAGGCAACGGCCGGGAGGGCAGATCTCGGTAAGTACTTTCTTTTTTTTTTATTTTTTTAACAGGTTGCTGTATATTGTGTTCGGCATTCACTGTCGAGGGTGCTGAAAGTGTTACTGCCGATCAGTTAGCTCTTTCAGCACCTTGGACAGTGACGGGCGTCGACTAGCCTCATCTCTATGATGGCGGCTGCGCGAAAATCACGCAGCCGCGCATCATACACGGATGACACACGCAGCAAATGTCAAATGGTTTTTGCGCGCGCAAAACGCAGCGTTGTTTGCGCGCGCAAAAACGCAACGTCCGTCTGTATCTGCCCTTAGGCAAATAGTTTTATTTTTTCTAAAAGTGGTAAAACATAAAACAAAACATAACAATGTGGTATCGCCGTAATCGTATCAACCTGTAGAATAAGGTAAACATGTAGTTTTTTTTACCGCCTGATGGACGCCGTTAAAACAAAACCCCCCAAAAAATGGCGTAATTGCTGTTTTTTTGCCTTTTTCACATTACAAATAATTTTTGATTCAGCTTCCCAGTATATTATGCTGTAGAATAAATGGCGCCATGAAAAACTACAACTTGTCCCGCAAAACACAAGCCCTCATAAGGCTACGTCGACGAAAAAATATAAAAAAAAGTTATGGCTTTTGGAAGGCGGGAAGGAAAAGGCTAAAATGAAAAAACTCAAATTGGCCGTGTACTTAAGGGGTTAAAGTTTATTCAGTATACAGTAAAGATTTCTACAACTTTCTAATATACTTTGTGTTTCATTGTTCGGTCATTTAGAGACTAAAAATCTGTGACAGGACCCATCAGGCCATCGTGGGAACGGGTAAGGTGAGCTTTATTTTTGTTAGTGCAAAGGGGGCCTAACTTATCTATGGTAAAACACAGGGGGCCTAACTTATCTATGGTAAAACACAGGGGGCCTAACTTATCTATGGTAAAACACAGGGGGCCTAACTTATCTATGGTAAAACACAGGGGCCTAACTTATCTATGGTAAAACACAGGGGCCTAACTTATCTATGGTAAAACACAGGGGGCCTAACTTATCTATGGTAAAACACAGGGGTGCCTAACTTATCTATGGTAAAACACAGGGGGCCTAACTTATCTATGGTAAAACACAGGGGGCCTAACTTATCTATGGTAAAACACAGGGACCTAACTTATCTATGGTAAAACACAGGGGCCTAACTTATCTATGGTAAAACACAGGGGACCTAACTTATCTATGGTAAAACACAGCGGGCCTAACTTTTTATTTTTGGCGTCTAGTTTCTTCCATTTTACTGCCGCTGCTGCCGAGTAAGTTGCACCGCAAAGGGGTCACTAAGACCATGTTCACACGGTGGATTTTGCTTGGTGGGTCCCGCTGCAAAATCGGCCGCAGAATTATTCCTGCCGTCAACCAAAAGATTCCTACTCCCATTCACTTCAGATCGGGCAGGACGCTTCTTTTGTCCACTAGTTGAAAAAATCAGCTAGCGGTAAAAAGAAGCATCCGCCTCACACTGAAATAGAGATCTGCAGAACATTGCTCTCTCCTCTCTACCTCCTGACAGATACATAGTGATATATTCTGCAGATTATTGCCCAACTGACTTCTCTAGAGATCTGCAGAACATTGCTCCTCTACCTCCTGACAGATACATAGTGATATATTCTGCAGATTATTACACCACTGACTTCTCTAGAGTTCTGCAGAACATTGCTCCTCTAACTCCTGACAGATACATAGTGATATATTCTGCAGATAATTACACAACTGACCTCTCTGGAGATATGCAGCACATTGCTCCTCTACCTCCTGACAGATACATAGTGATATATTCTGCAGATTATTACACCACTGACTTCTCTAGAGATCTGCAGAACGTTGATCCTCTAACTCCTGACAGATACATAGTGATATATTCTGCAGATTATAACACCACTGACCTCTCTAGAGATCTGCAGAACATCGCTCCTCTAACTCCTGACAGATACATAGTGATATATTCTGCAGATTATTACACCACTGACCTCTCTAGAGATCTGCAGAACATTGCTCCTCTAACTCCTGACAGATACATAGTGATATATTCTGCAGATTATTACACCAGTGACCTCTCTAGAGATCTGCAGGACATTGCTCCTCTACCCCTGACAGATACATAGTGATATATTCTGCAGATTATTACACCACTGACTTCTCTAGAGATCTGCAGAACATCGCTCCTCTAACTCCTGACAGATACATAGTGATATATTCTGCAGATTATTACACCACTGACCTCTCCGGAGATCTGCAGAACATTGCTCCTCTACCTCCTGACATACATAGTGATATATTTTGCAGATTATTACACCACTGACCTCTCTAGAGATCTGCAGAACATTGCTCCTCTACCTCCTGACATACATAGTGATATATTCTGCAGATTATTACACCACTGACCTCTCTAGAGATCTGCAGAACATTGCTCCTCTACCTCCTGACAGATACATAGTGATATATTCCGCAGATTATTACACCACTGACCTCTCTAGAGATCTGCAGAACATCGCTCCTCTAACTCCTAAAAGATACATAGTGATATATTCTGCAGATTATTACACCACTGACCTCTCTAGGGATCTGCAGGACATTGCTCCTCTACCCCTGACAGATACATAGTGATATATTCTGCAGATTATTACACCACTGACTTCTCTAGAGATCTGCAGAACATCGCTCCTCTAACTCCTGACAGATACATAGTGATATATTCTGCAGATTATTACACCACTGACCTCTCTAGAGATCTGCAGAACATCGCTCCTCTAACTCCTGACAGATACATAGTGATATATTCTGCAGATTATTACACCACTGACCTCTCTAGAGATCTGCAGGACATTGCTCCTCTACCCCTGACAGATACATAGTGATATATTCTGCAGATTATTACACCACTGACCTCTCTAGGGATCTGCAGAACATTGCTCCTCTACCTCCTGACAGATACATAGTGATATATTCTGCAGATTATTACACCATTGACCTCTCTAGAGATCTGCAGAACATTGCTCCTCCACCTCGTAACATATATATAGTGATATATTCTGCAGATTATTACACCACTGACCTCTCTAGAGATCTGCAGAACATTGCTCCTCTACCTCCTGACAGATACATACTGATATATTGTGCAGATTATTACACCACTGACCTCTCTGGAGATCTGCAGAACATTGCTCCTCTACCTCCTGACAGATACATAGTGATATATTCTGCAGATTATTACACCACTGACCTCTCTAGAGATCTGCAGAACAACATCGCTCCTCTAACTCCTGACAGATACATAGTGATATATTCTGCAGATTATTACACCACTGACCTCTCTAGAGATCTGCAGAACATTGCTCCTCTACATCCTGACAGATACAAACTGATATATTCTGCAGATTATTACACCATTGACCTCTCTAGAGATCTGCAGAACATTGCTCCTCCACCTCGTAACATATATATAGTGATATATTCTGCAGATTATTACACCACTGACCTCTCTAGAGATCTGCAGAACATTGCTCCTCTACCTCCTGACAGATACATACTGATATATTGTGCAGATTATTACACCACTGACCTCTCTGGAGATCTGCAGAACATTGCTCCTCTACCTCCTGACAGATACATAGTGATATATTCTGCAGATTATTACACCACTGACCTCTCTAGAGATCTGCAGAACAACATCGCTCCTCTAACTCCTGACAGATACATAGTGATATATTCTGCAGATTATTACACCACTGACCTCTCTAGAGATCTGCAGAACATTGCTCCTCTACATCCTGACAGATACAAACTGATATATTCTGCAGATTATTACACCACTGACCTCTCTAGAGATCTGCAGAACATTGCTCCTCTACCCCTGACAGATACATAGTGATATATTCTGCAGATTATTACACCACTGACCTCTCTAGAGATCTGCAGAACATTGCTCCTCTACCTCCTGACAGATACATAGTGATATATTCTGCAGATTATTATACCACTGACCTCTCTAGAGATCTGCAGAATATTGCTCCGCTACCTCCTGACAGATACATAGTGATATATTCTGCAGATTATTACACCACTGACCTCTCTATAGATCTGCAGAACATTGCTCCTCTACCTCCTGACAGATACATAGTGATATATTCTGCAGATTACTACACCACTGACCTCTCTGGAGATCTGCAGAACATTACTCCTCTACCTCCTGACAGATACTTAGTGATATATTCTGCAGATTATTACACCACTGACCTCTTTGGAGATCTGCAGAACATCGCTCCTCTACCTCCTGACAGATACATAGTGATATATTCTGCAGATTATTACACCACTGACCTCTCTAGAGATCTGCAGAACATTGCTCCTGTACCTCCTGATAGATACAGAGTGATATATTCTGCAGATTATTACACCACTGACTTCTCTGGAGATCTGCAGAATATTGCTCTGTCCTCTCTACCTGCTGATAGATACTTATTGATATATTCTGCAGATTATTACACCTGACTTTTCCACACCCTTATGATCCCTGTAGATAAAAGGCTCCCTGGATAAATTCCCCAATATATATATGAAAACACTGAAAATTGTAAAGAAAATATATGTTTATTCCAGAATCCAGTAGAATTGCTGTGCGGTTTTCTCCGGCCCTTTAACATGTGATGATCTGTGACATGAAGAAGAGGAGGGTCCTTCTTCACACGTGGATATGGCCGCCAGTCCACCCTTACACAGCTCAGTCCTGGATCATAAGACAGCGTAAAACATTTTTCTATTTTTTCACAGTTGTATTCTAGAAAAGACAAAAAAATCTGAATTAGCCCAAAAATTCACAAAACCTTCACCACAAGGATATGAAGACGGAGCAGAAGACGTCGGACTTACCGGATCTCGCTTCTATTCTGCACGTCACTGGTTCTCAGCGCTGGGGGAGTCTTCATGACAATTTCAGATGGTTTAGGTGGTAAAGACCACCATGTTGGGGTGACAAAAGATGGTGAATGGGCCCCGAGCGACAGATGGAACAGAACAGGCCTCTTTCTCTCCCGGGGGTTCGGGGCCCTGATGGTAAATGGGCCCCGAGTGGCAGATGGAATTAAAATGCCCACTTTCTCTTCCGGGGGTTTGAGGCCCTGGTGGTAACGGTAACCCCCGAAAGGTCCTCCATCTCCACATCCTCTGGAAGTTTGCGTCCGCGAACTTCCTTTTTGTCTTTCTTATCCTCCATATCCTCCATCTCTATATCATCTGGAAATTGGCGTCCGCCAACCTCCATTTTCTCATCCTCCTCCACGTCCTCCATCTCTATATCATCGGGAAATTGACGTCCGCCAACCTCCATTTTCTCTACAATCCTCATCTTGAAAAACATCTTCACTATCCTCCTCTTCATCAAAGACACCTTCATGATGAGAGCCAGCAAGAGAAACCGACACCGTGGTCAATGTGTGACCCCAATTTATAGACTTGATGATGTCATAAGATGTTTACACATCCAGATTAAAAAGTGTAGAGAAATAGAATCTGCCCACATTCTAGATGACATCACAAGAAGCGTATCTCAGTGATCTGGTGGCCAAAGAAAACGTAATATGGTACAAGAATACAGACAGTAGGGTCAGACTACACCCTCTGGGGAAGTTTCTATCATCTCAAAGAATTCTCAAATCAATGTGGTCAATTCCACTGGCTTTCTTAAACGTAATCGCACCCATAAAACGTACAACACGGGCATTTACATATACAGTAAAAATGAAACAAAACCATTTTTTTCATAAATATTGATTTTATTTTGTACAAGTGGGAAAAAAAATACACATATGTGGTATCACCACGATCGTAACGACCAGAGCAATAAAGTTAACACATTATTTAAACAGCATGGTGAAGACCGTAAAAAAATAAAAAAAATTCAAAAAACACGGCAAAAGTGTTGTTTTTTTGAACTTATCCGGCCAAAAAGAAAAAAAATCCCTTATACAGTGATATTGACGACACAATACAAAAATTACCGCTCTTGGAAAGCGGAGATGCAAAAACAAATTATTTTTGTTTAAAAATATTTTTAATGTGCAACTAAAATTTATATTCACCCAACCCGGTGAATTGCACAACAAGCAGAGCAGATGAGGCCTCTTTTAGCCTTTAAGGTTAACGGCCAGGAGCGGCGGCGTGATGCAGTGATTGAAAGTCTGTATCCTACAACGGCAGGGGTCTCTGTCATAGATTTCAACTAGATCCGCATCCTGATAGGCCGTATAAGCCCTAAGTCGACAAAGTCAATAGCGAGCGCAGCATCTAAGTGGTTGACAGAGGGAGGGGGCTTCTTCTATACAATAGCAGGTGATCGCGGGGGTGCCAATGGTTGCTATGGCAACTGGAGGCCTAACAATGGCCTCCTGGTCTGCCATGTACTGAAGCCTATTAGGCCCTGCCAGAATGCAGTGTATTATACCAGCTAAGAGGTGATCGGATCCTCAATCCCCTAGTGGAACATAAAACTAAAAAGAATGCTCTAGAAAAATCAAAAAACAAAAATTGCCACTCTCTCTTTATAAAGTCATTATTAAAAAAATATATAAAACTATACACATCTGGTATTGCCACATCCATAAATACACAAAAATAATCACATAATTTATCCTGCGCGGTAAACGCTGTAAGAAAAATATTTTAAAAGAATACCGATATTCTGTTTTTTGGTCACATCACCTCCAAAACATTGGAATATAAAGCTACCAAAAAAATGTACCCCAAGATGGTACCAATAAAAACTACAGCATGTCCCGCAAAAAACGCGCCCTCACAGCTCTGTGGATGGAAAAATAAAAAGTTATGGCTCTCAGAATATGGCGACTTTATGTAAGTGTTTTTATTGTGAAAAAGAAGTAAAACATTAAAAAAAACTATATAAATTTGGAATGGCCGTAATCGCAGTGATCCGCCGAATAAAGTTACATGTCGTTTATACCACCCGGTGAACGCTGTAAAAAAGACAATGCCCCAATTGCTGTTTTATGATCACCTTGAATCTCGAGATTTAATAAAAATAATATCCTGATGTGCAGGCCACAGGGGCTGGCTGGCACATTTTAGCCTGGGGTGCAAGCCCACAGCACTGGACCAAGAGTAGTGGCCCGTCCTTAACCTGTTTACCTTCACCTTCGCTATAAAGGCGGCAGAGGAAACTGGGCTTTAAATTGTTAAAAGACGGCAGCTGGTTGTGTCTTCATGTTGGGATTGCACACGCAAACTAATCCCGCTTAGGGCCTGTTCACACCTCCGTCAGTGTTTCCGTTGAGCAGCAGAACAACAAAAATATTGTCTGGTTTCAAGTCATGGTGTCCGTGGTCATACCAAAAACAAAAGCGCAGCAGGCTGCGCTATTGTTTCCGGTATTTTTACCCAGATCTGTGATAGAACCTCCAAAGCAGATGTGAATCTGCTCTTACCGGCATATTGTTTCTGAATACTTCCGCCACACAATGATCATATAGTGAATAATATTACCATACTGTTACTGAATAAAAACACTGAACAAAACCAGGGGCGTAACTAGGAAAGATTGGGCCCCATAGCAAACTTTTGACTGGCCCCCCCCCCCTCCCCTGAGTGTCACATAACCCCGCCTGTAGATAACGCCATACAGCCCCCTGTAGATAACGCCATACAGCCCCCCTGTAGATAGCGCCATACATCCCCCTGTAGATAACGCCATACAGCCCCCCTGTAGATAACGCCATACAGCCCCCCCCTGTAGATAACGCCATACAGCCCCCACTGTAGAGAACGCCATACAGCCCCCTGTAGATAACGCCATACAGCCCCCCCTGTAGATAACGCCATACAGCCCCCCTGTAGATAACGCCATACAGCCCCCCTGTAGATAACGCCATACAGCCCCCACTGTAGAGAACGCCATACAGCCCCCTGTAGGTAACGCCATACAGCCCCCCCTGTAGGTAACGCTATACAGCCCCACTGTAGGTAACGCTATACAGCCCCACTGTAGGTAACGCTATACAGCCCCCCCTTTAGGTAACGCCATACAGCCCCCCCTTGTAGGTAACGCCATACAGCCCCCCAATGTAGGTAACGCCATACAGCCCCCCCTGTAGGTAACGCCATACAGCCCCCCCTGTAGGTAATGCCATACAGCCCACCCCCTTGTAGGTAACGCCATACAGCCCCCCAATGTAGGTAACGCCATACAGCCCCCCCTGTAGGTAACGCCATACAGCCCACCCCCTTGTAGGTAACGCCATACAGCCCCCCAATGTAGGTAACGCCATACAGCCCCCCCTGTAGGTAACGCCATACAGCCCCCCCCTGTAGGTAACGCCATACAGCCCACCCCCTTGTAGGTAACGCCATACAGCCCCCCAATGTAGGTAACGCCATACAGCCCCCCCTGTAGGTAACGCCTTACAGCCCCCCCCTGTAGGTAATGCCATACAGCCCCCCCCTGTAGGTAACACCATACAGCCCCCCCTGTAAATAACGCCATACAGCCCCAACCCCCCAAAACTATCTGACCTATAGTGTGTCCTACAAAAGACATGTATCCCCTATCCACAGGATAGGGGATGCATGTGTTATCGCTGGCAGCGATAGGGAGAACGGGGGACCAAAAGTCCCCCAAGTTCTCCGTGACTAACCTCAGACTTCAGGAGTCTACGCAGCTGAATAGAAATTAAAGGAGCGCTGGTCACGCATGCGCACAAGCGCGACCGGCGCTCCATTCATTTCTACGGAGCTGCCGACACAGACCCCGGAAGTCCGAGGTTTGTGATGGAGAACTTCAGGGGACTTTCGGTCCCCCGTTCTCCCTATGGCTGCAAGCGATCACACATGTATCCCCTATCCTGTGGATAGGGGATACATGTCTTTTGTAGGAACAACCCCTTTAATGGCAGAACGGGGAGATACCTCCCTGCTCTGCCATAGTGTTTAGTGGCGTCGCGCTGTAGTAGCCATAGCGGCAGCTAGCAGAGCCTCCGGCCATGGTGGGGCCCCGTACCGGCGTGCGACACGGGCCCCCTCATGCTGCGGGCCCCGTAGCAGCCGCTACGGCCGCTACGGCGGTAGTTACGCCACTGAATATAGTCATAGATGCCGGTCCTACACAGGGGCTCTGTGTAGGACCGGTATAAGTAATTACAGCACAGTGACATCCAGTGACGATATAGGGGTAGATACCAGTCCTATACAGGAGCCCTACAGACCATATAAGTGATTAAAGTACAATGACCATATAGTGGTAGATACCGGTTCTACACAGGGGCTCTACAGACCATATAAGTGATTAAAGTACAGTGACATCCAGTGACCATATAGTGGTAAATACTGGTCCTACACATGAGGTCTGTAGACCATATACAGCACAGTGACATCCAGTGACTCAGAGGTGACGTCTTCTCAGATTAGATTTGTTCATTTTCCCTTTTCTTCTCCATCCTTCCTAGAGCGCTATGACGACTTCTTCTAGCCACGATCGCCTCTGCAGAATTTAAAATACAGACAAGTTGGTTTCCTGCTTTTCTAGCATTCATCCCACCTATGCCCCATCCTCTAAACAAACTCGTCACCCACAGTGCCCCAGATAGTAATAATGATACCCACTTTGTGCCCCACACAATAATAGTGCCCCTTTGTGCAATCATATAGTAAACGTGCCTCCTTTATGCCCCCCATACAGTAATGCTGCCATTAACAGGCCCCCTTCTCCTCCAGGCCCAGTTGTGATTGTAGTGGTTGCTACCAGACCCAGATGGGAAAGGGACCCCCCGATAACAGTGGGCTGATATTTTTATCCTCTGACAGGAGACCCTGTGGGGATGGTGGCCCTGGGCATTTGCCCAGTTTGACCCCCTCCTAACACCAGCCCAGTAGAAAAGTGTTCTAACAGACGTCACAGGTGTAGCGCAGCCATGGGGGTGGTCATGGGAATGATGGGGTCCTAAAAATCTACTGGTGGACCCGCCCATCCCAGCTCACCCCTGGCAGGCCAGAGGGGAACATTACATTAGTTTCATGAGGTCATTATGAAGGCCCTAATATTTTGGAACCAGATAGGGGAGGGCCCGACCACATCTGCCCGAAGCGAGGGCGCCCGGTTTATACTAGGACAATACTTTCCCAGCAACGTTTTCTAAACTGTAAAGAAGGAAAGGATCTAAAAAGAAGCAGAGCGTGTCAGAAAAGAGGGATAAGAAAGGACACCATCTATCAGTGAAACACCTGCCCCATAATACCTGGCTTGTTCACACAGAATTGCATCATAACTTGCCACACATCTATGTATTATATATATTATTAAAGGCCCCCTAATAAAGGCCCCCTGGTCAGCCATCTTTGTACTCCTTTGAATCCCTGCCTCTTGCAGGGCTTTAAAGGAGACTGTCAGTATAGCAATATACTGCAATACATTAGTATTGCAGTATATCATGTAAGCGATCCAATGATCGCTGGTTCAAGTCCTCTAGGGGGACTAATAAGAAAAAAAAACAGTTAAAGTTTTTCTTAATGTTCCAAAAAAAAAAATGTTTAAAGTTCAAACACCCCTTTTTCCCATTTTTTCCATAAAGCAATGTTAAAAAAAAAATTAACGTTAACATAACTAGTGTCGCCGCGTCCATAAAAGTCTGAACTATCATAATATAGCGTTATTTAACTCGCTTGGTGAAAGCTGTAGAAAAAAAAAAAATATATATATATATATATAAAATGTAAAAAGCAAATTGCTGGTTCGTGGCTTAGCGCGCAGCGAGAGCGGTCGCATGTTCTAGGAGCTCCGCAGTGAACCCGCGCCAATGTTATCCTGCAGACATCCTGAGGCTTCCTAAGGCTTTAAAAATACCGTCCAAACGATCTAGACGGTCGAGGGTGACTACTGGAGCCAGTATGAGCCCCACCAGAGGTCAGTCGGCCGCGGAGAAGCTGCAAGGCTTTGCACGGGGTGAGGGGCAAGATGGCGGCCGCCCTCCTCAGCCTCAGCGTTCTAAAGGAGGAGAAGCATTCTAAATTGCAATGACCGGGACACGATTTTACGCCTGACACGCAGGCTACCGGAAATTACTTATAATTGGGCAAAAGTCTCTATATTCCCTGACCTCGGCTGACTTGCAAAAGAGACGTGCGACATTTCTTGCTGTTAAGAGGCGCCTGAGAGATCTGGGTATTCCATACTCCATGTCATATCCAGCTAGGTTGCGAATTGTGGATGGAGAAAGATCCGGTTTTTTTCAACTCCCCGCAGGATGCTGATGAATGGGTGAGAAACAAGCGCCCACCTCGACGGAACTAATTCTGCCTGATAACACAGATGGAGTTTCGTGTAAGGATGACTGATGATGTTGGGCTATTCTGAATCACCGGACTTCCATGACTAATCATAGGATTTCGGGAACATTCCATTCTGATGGTGATCTGGACTGGGTCTGACAGAGATCGGTTAGACCTACTGCCTGGCCAGTGCGACTTTTTGTGTCCTTGGATTTGTGGGGCGCCATACCTGAGGAGGCTGCCGCACGTCCCCTTAATGGCGGAAGCTTAACTAAGTTGCTGTTTGGCGCGGGTATTACCCCCGTATACTTAAATGCCACGTTTTTGGGCACGCTCCGGCAATGTAACATGCATCTACATGCATTGTCGGTATTGTTCTACTATTTACAATCTGTTCTTTTGGGTTCTAGGTTGGAATGTGCCTTGGGTGCGGGCAGTTATGATACCACTCATGTACAAATGTAAACGCATAAGGGATGCACCGAATAATTATCAGCTGCTTCTGAGAAAGGCGGGATTGTTGATGTATTTCAGGCATTGTGGATCTCTCCTACATGTGAGAAGTATATTTTATGAATGTCTTCTTTAACTGTAATGTCGTGAAATGTGAGGGGTATGGGCAGCCCGCAGAAGAGAGTAATATTGTATGGTTATATTCGCAAAGTTAACCCTCATATATTGTGCCTCCAGGAGACGCATTTAACACCTGCTAAAATGAAAACTGTTCTTAGGCCCTGGGTCCAGTGGTCTAGCCACTCATATCACACATTATACTCGAGGGACGTGTTCATTTTGGTACACAAATCTGTGAGATGGGAAGCTATCCATACTAAAACCGATAGTGAGGGCAGATATGTATTTGTGTATGCTCTCATAGAAAATGTTCCTTATGTTTTATTGGGCATGTACATTCCTCCACCAGCATCTTTACAGATTTTGCAAATGGCGGCTACCTTTGCTGCAACATATCCGACCGCTAAAGTGTTGGGCATGGGAGATTTTAACATGGTTGTGAACTGCAGTCTGGATAGGTTTAGTGCTTCTTCTGGGCAGGACCGAGTACCCCCGCCATATCTGTACTGGGTTTTACTGTTTGCTGAGATGGGATGGACAGAACTTTACCGATATAAACACCCAACAACTAAAGTGTATTCCTCCCTAGGCAGAAACTCCCTATCCTGCATAGACTATATGTTGGGAAATTCTCTCATTGTACCTTTGGTTGAATCTGTCACTTATATATCTAGAGCGGCGTCTGATCATTCTCCTATGGTGACCAGCTTTAGTCTCCCTGGCCCCTCCTTACCTAGGAGCTGGAAAATACACCCCTTTTGGTTGACCCTGACAGGCCCTCAGGATAGGATCCCTGATTAACTTGACTTGGATATGTAGAGTCGAGTGATCAGTAATTATTCCTTACCCCCTTAAGAATAATAACACATGACACCAAGGTTGGATTTTAATGGCCACAGCAGCCGTTTATTATAAATTTTATAAAATTAGAAATTTTATAACCAAACCTTAAATAACCTAGAATTCCCCAACATTGGAATTCTTCCAGAATAAACATACCAAACCCTTAACCCCTTCCCGACATCCGCCGTATATATACGGCGCTGTCGGGAGGTGCTTCCCGCAAAGCGCCGTATATATACGGCGCAGTGATGGTGCGGGCTCAGGAGCAGAGCCGGCACCATCACCGCGGGGTGACAGCTGTATTATACAGCTGGCACCCTCCTGTAACTGCCAGGACCGGAGCTATTCTCCGATCCGGCAGATTAACCCCTCAGATGCTGCGCTTCACCCGATCGGCAACCCAGTGATGCAATCGCTGGGTTGCTGTGGCAATCGGACGCCAGAAAATGGCGTCCGAGTCTGCCTTGTACGGGAGCCGATGAGGACCCGCCTGCGGCGTGTCCTCATAGGCTTGCTGTCAGTGAATAACTGACAGCGCTAATACACTGCACTACGTATGTAGTGAAGTGTATTAGAGTAGCGATCGGGGCATCAGGCCCTCATGTCCCCTAGTGGGACAAGTAAATAAAGTAAAAAAAAGTTAATAAAAATGTGGTAAAACAATAAAAACACACACATTTCAAATAAAAATAAAGCTAAACTGACTTTTTTCCCATAGTAAGTCTTTTATTATGGGAAAAACAGTAAAAATGTAAAAAACTATACATAATTGGTATCGCCGCGTCCATAACGACCCAAACTACAAAACTATTATGTAATTTATCCCGCACGGTGAACGCCGTAAAAAAAAAACATGAAAAACAGCGCCAGAATCTTTGTTTTTAGGTCACGTCTCCTTCCAAAAAATGCTATAAAAAGTGATCAAAAAGTCACATTTACTCCAAAATAGTACTAATAAAAACGACAATCCGTCCCGCAAAAAATAATCCCTGACACCGCTTTGTGCACGCAAAAATAATAAAGTTATGGGTCTTAGAATGTCGACACAGAAAACAAATGATTTTATAAAAAAAGTGATTTTATTGTGCAAAAGCCGCAATACATAAAAAAAACTATATAAATTTGGTATCGCCGTAATCGTATCGACCCGCAGAATAAAGCTAACATGTAATTTATGGCACACTGTGGATGCCGATAAAAAAACCAATAAAAAACTATTCCAGAATTGCTTGTTTTTGGTAATTTCCTTTACCAAAAAATGAAATAAAAAGTGATCAAAAAGTCGTATGTGTTCTAAAATGATACCAATAAAATCTACAGCCCGTCTCGCAAAAAAACAAGCCCGCACACCACTCAATCAACTGAAAAATAAAAAAGTTATGGCACTAGTAATGCGGTGATGAAAAACATCTCAATGCGCAGGCCGGAGGGGAACATTCCTTCAGTTTCAGGACCCCAGGATTTAGGAACTAGGAAAGGGAAGGGACATAGCACATCCGCTGGAAGCGAGGGCGCCCGTATTATACCAGCGCAACACTTTCCCAGTAATATTTCCCAAACTACGAAGGAGAAAAAGTCCCCAAAAGGTGCAGTGTAAAGAGTGTTACAAAAGGGGGATAAGAAAGAAAACCGTTTATCAGTGTGACACCGGCCTGTGCATAACGGATCGCTTCACAGCGTAACCCACATCTATGGATAATTGTATTATTTACCCCATTATTATACCCTCTTATTATGCCCTGATGTACCCGCACAGATTACATATACCCTGATGTTCTCCGCACAGATTACATATGCCACCACATTATAAATGGAAATACCAGCAAAACCCCAAACAGAACTATTACCAAGCAAAATCCATGCTCAAAATGGCGGTCTTTCCCTTCTTAGCCCTACAACGTGCCCAAACTGCAATTTATGTCCACAAGTAAGGCATTACCATACCCGGGAGAACCCGCTTAACAATTTATGGGGTAAGATTCTCTAGGGGCACAACATCTTGTGCGGTGAATGGGCAGATCAGTGGAGAAATTGCAATTTTCACTTTGCACAATCCACTGCGTATTCATTTCTGAAAAACACCTGTGGAGTCTAAATTCTCACTACACCCCTTGATAAATGCCTTTAGGGGTGTAGTTTCTAAAACGGGGTCACTTTTGTTTGGTACATCAGTGGTTTTGCAAATGCAACATGGCGTCCGCAAACCATTCCAGCAAAATCTACGCTCCAAAAGATAAATACCGCTCCTTTTCTTCTGAATGCTCCCATATACGTAAACAGCCGATTATAACCACATATGGGGCATTACTGTACTCGGGAGAAATTTCTTTACAAATGTTGGGGTGCTTTTTCTTCTCTATTCCTTGCAAAAATGAAAAATGTGTATCTAAAACGACATCTTGTTGGAAAAATGTTTTTTTTTCATTTTCATGGCTTAATTCTAATTAATTCAGCAAAAAACCTTTGGGATCAAAATTTTCACTATACCCCTAGATGATTCCTCAGGGGGTGCAGTTTCCAAAACTGAGTCACTTTTGGGGTGTTTCCACTGTACTAGTACTACAGGGGCTCAGCAAATATGACATGACACCCAGAAACCATTCCAAAATCCAAATGGTGCTCCTTCAATTCTGAGCCCTACCGTGTGTCCAAACAGATGTTTGTGACCACATGTGGGGTATTGTTTTACTCGGGAGAAGTTGCTTTACAAATGTTGCGGTGCTTTTTCTCCTTCAGTCCTTGTGGAAATGAAAAAAAAATACCTAAACCTACATTTTCTTTGAAAAAATGTAGATTTTCATTTTTACGGCCTACTTACAATAAGTTCTGTAAAAAAACTGGCTGGTCAAAATGCTTGCTACACCCCTAGATAATTTCCTCAAGGGGTATAGTTTCCAAAATGGGGTCACTTGTTGGGGGTTTCCACTGTTTTGTCCCCTCAGGGGCTTTGTAAATGTGAGATGGCCTCCGCAAACCATTCCTGCTAAATTTGAGCTCCAAGAGCCAAATGGCGCACTTTCCATTCTAAGCCCTGCCGTGTGTCCAAACAATCGTTTATTACCACATGTGGGGTATTGTTTTACTCGGGAGAAATTGCTCTACAAATGTTGTAGTGCTTTTTCTACTTTAGTTCTTTTGGAAATGAAAAAAAATTAGCTAAACCTACATTTTATTTGAAAAAATGTAGATTTTCATTTTCATGGCATAGTTCCAAAAATTTTTTGCAAAAAAACTGGCCGGTCAAAATGCTTGCTACACCCCTAGATAAATTCCTCGAGGGGTGTAGTTTCCAAAATGGAGTCACTTTTGGGGGGTTTCCACTGTTTTAGTTCCACTAGACCTGTTCAAAGCGGATATGGTGCCTAAAATATATTCTAATAAAAAGGAGGCCCAAAATCCACTAGGTGTTCCTTTGCTTCGGAGGCCGGTGCTTCAGTCCATTAGCGCACTAGGGCCATATGTGGGATATTTCCTAAAACTGCAGAACCTGGGCAATAAATATTGAGTTGCATTTCTTGGGTAAAACATTCCGTGGTACAAAAAAAATGGATTCAAAATGAATTTCTGGAAAAAAATAATGAACTTTGTAAATTTCACCTCTACTTTGCCTTAATTCCTGCGCAACGTCTAAAGGGTTAAGAAACTTTCTAAATGCTGTTTTGAATACTTTGATGGGTGCAGATTTTAAAATGGGGTGACTTATTGGGGGTTTCTAATATCTAAGGACCTTAAAGCCACTTCACAACTAAACTGGCCCCTGTAAAAATAGCATTTTGAAATTTTCTTGAAAATGTGAGAAATTGCTGCTAAAGTTCTAAGCCTTGTAACGTCCTAGAAAAATAAAATGATGATCAAAATACGATGCCAATCTAAAGTAGACATATGGGGGATGTTAGTTAGCAACATTTTTGTGTGGTATAACTGCCTGTCTTACAAGCAGATACATTTAAATTGAGAAAAATGCTAATTTTTGCAATTTTTCGCTACATTTTGGTGTTTTTCACAATTAAATACTGAATGTATCGGGCAAATTTTGCCAGTAACATAAAGTCCAATGTGTCACGAGAAAACATTCTCAGAATCGCTTGGATAGGTAAAAGCATTCCGGAGTTATTACCACATAAAGTGAAACATGTCAGATTTGAAAAATGAGGCTCTGTCAGGAAGGTCAAAAGTGGCCAAAGAGGGAAGGGGTTAACAGGGTCAATATAAATAACACCCATAACATGACCAGGGGAAGCCCTTGAGGTTACCACAACTTAGAAAAGATAGCCATCTGCCACCACCACTTGTTGTTACCTCCAGCCGTAACCCGGCTCGAACGCACCGCTCACTTCTTGAAGATGGCTTTGCCCATAAAGCACTTCAAAGGGGTAACACCCTAAGAAGCCTTCATATTTTGGGGGACGCATACCCCTGATGCGACCCCCCCACCAGTTTTACTGACCAACCTCAAGGACTCCCACCGCCACTGCGACATGGACCTTGACCACCTCAAGCCCATGAGCTCCTCCAAACCAACACCCCTCTTTTAATCCCGTCTGCTAGGGCCAAACTCCACAAATCCATCCCCACCTCATTCAAATGCACCCCATCCTGTCTCCAATAACAACCTACACCCGCTTCCAGGTCCCTGTGCCTGACCACCACACCTCGATTTTTTGCCACAAATGCCGACACCGCCCTATTCACTTTTATTCTGGCCTGATTGAGCCTCTCCATGGATCGGGCAAAGCGCCATGTCTTTCTGGGCACAATATCTGACCAGACTATAATCAGGCCCGGGTGTAACGCCCATAAACACAACAAATCGTGCTTAATATCCCTCACCAAATCACGAAAAGGGCGCACACTCAAGTGATTCCCCCCAACATGTAAAACTAAAATCTCGGGAACCCGGTCTAGCTGCGTATACACCTGAAACTCTGGTAACACCCTGGACCAAACCATTCCCCGGAAACCAAGCCAATGCAGGACAGCATCCTCCCGCGGAATTCTCAGTTGTCGACCATCCGGGCGAACTTCCGCCCTTAGTGCGCCCCAATACACAAAGGAGTGCCCCAAGATCCAAACCAGCAAAGGACGCGAACCTGCGAAAGAAAGAAAACACACACATCTTACAAATCCCATTCGCACTCTATCTTCCACAGGCACAACATACCCCCTAGCAACCTTTTAACAGTCTGACAGCAAATGAGGCCGAACATAAGTGCGGAAACGGTTAGACTCCCATCTCCCAATACGCCTAACCCCTGACTCATCCAAACCCCATCGCACCGCTTCAGTTGCTGCACCAATTCTAAACGAATGGGAAGAATACTCAGCTGACTTCAACCCAATTGCCAGCAAACAGCGCTTAAACACTGCCCCAAATTGGAACCTGGATAAAAAGGACCTGTCTTCATGCTGCAATAACGGAACCCCCGTTGCCCCCACCTGTACCCCAAAAGCAGACATACACTGTACCGGACACACCGCCGAACGCCCGATAGCAAACAACACAATCCGCGTCCCCTTACCCACCGTGTCAGTTTTTGACCTGCGCGTCAGCAAACAACTCCACATCCTCTTGACTTATTCCCCCGCACGCAACCCACTCGGCGACACCAATTCACCCACTCTAAAAGCCCAAAAAAAGGCTAACGAAAAAAACAAGCGAAACAATCGGACTTCAAAGGCCGAACTACAAACCACCTCCACCGCCGTACACAACAAGCAAAGAATCCGGTAAGAAACTGGCCGCCGCCGATCTACCGACCCTCTCCCCCTGCGAATACCTTTTAATTCTTGAATCGCCAAAAATTCCTTGGTCACGTCTATTTCGCCATGCAATTTCAAACGAAACGCCACAGCGGACACAAACTTATTCACTTTTGCTACAGACACACCTGACTCATACACATCCCCCAACCAATACAAAAAGGCCACCAGCCTGTCCCGGTCTGACCGGACGTCGCCCAAACCTCTCAACCAAAGCTCCCATTGAGCCCAGCCAGCCCTATATGCTGCCCACGTAGAACTTGCCAATGATCGCTCAATCAATGCCCCTGCCGCAGAGAAACCAACTCCCAAAGATGATCCGGGCACAGCATGCCAATCTGCTCCGCTCCCGGCGCCAGCTGACGAAAACGATCCCACTGTGAGCGAGAAAGCGCATCAGCATCACAATTGTCAACCCCCGGCACATGCACCGCCACCACCCAAGCATTTAACGACAAACAAACTAGCACCAAATGCCGCAACAGTTGAACCACCGGAGGAGACGACGCCGAGATGTTATTGATAGCCAACACCACCCCCAGATTATCGCAGTGAAAATGAATCTTCTTGTCCCTGAGCCTATCCCCCCAAATGGTCACAGCGACCACGATAGGAAATAGCTCGAGCAGGGCCAGGTTTTTTGTCAGACCGTTTTCCACCCAGCTAACCGGCCACCCCCCAGCACACCACTGGCCACCACAATAGGCCCCAAAACCGCCCCCTCCAGCCGCATCTGTAAACAAGTCCAGATCCACGGAATCGAAAGCCCCAGCCATCCACAGGGACCGCCCGTTGTACTGTCCCAAAAACCGATGTCACACTTCCAAGTCGGCCCGATGCTCCCCTCTCAATCTTACAAAGTGATGCGGTGCCACCACACCAGCAGTCGCCGCCGCCAAATGCCTACTAAACACTCTGCCCATAGGCATGATCTGACACTCAAAGTTTAACTTCCCTAACAATGACTGCAGACTGCGTAATGTGACCTTTTTAAGCCGAGACAACGCCTGAACCTCCAAACGAAGGGCCACCAACTTATCCTCCGGAAGCCTGCATTCCATTAAAACCGAGTCGATTTCAATGCCTAAAAAACGAATAACCGTAACATGCCCCTCTGTTTTGTCAGGAGCCAGCGGGACTCCAAAATCCCTCATGACTCCCTGCAACGCAAACAAAATATTGGCGCACACCGCCGATCTGCCCGGGCCAACACACAAAAAAATCATCAAGGTAGCGAATAACTGAATTCACACCTGCGACGTCCCGAGTTGCTCATTCCAAAAATGAACTAAATGCCTTAAAATAGGCGCAAGACATGGAACAACCCATCGGCAAACAATGATCCACAAAAAATTCCCCTCCCAAAAACAACCCAACAACCGTTGACTCTTGGGATGAACCGGCAGTAACCGAAAAGCCGCCTCAATATCAGTTTTTGACAACAAGGCACCTGCACCCGCTTCGCGAACCAACGCCACTGCCATATCAAACGACGCGTACACCACCGAACACAACACCGGATCAATACCATCATTAACCGATGCACCCCGGGGAAAAGAAAGATGATGTATCAACCGAAACTTGTTCGGCTCACGCTTAGGCACCACACCCAACGGGGAAACAACAAGATCCGACACAGGTGGTTCCACAAAAGGCCCTGCCATGCGACCCAAAACCACATCTTTACGAAGTCACCCTCTTGAGCCCCATCTGTCTGCACCGACACAGCCACCGCCCCCGCACTTGCACCCTATATTGAGGCTGCCCTACCAACGGCGGCGCCATCCAAACCGCAACCGGGGACACCCCCGCCGATACCGGGGCCTGCGACCTATCTAATCTGTTGACCAGCTCGCGCAATCATCCCACTAAGTCATCAAGACCGCTACCACCTCCTCCGGAAGACCCGTCAACAGCCGTAGAACCCGCCGCATCCCCCGCACCCCACAACATGCGCGTATTAGGAGAAGAGAAAGAAGAAAAACACCCACCTGGCTGCTCAGGCGCTGTGATCCCGCCAGCCGGACGAACTTGAACACGCCGATGCTCAACATCGTCTCCTTCTTCTAAGTCACCCGCCGTCTGCGAGCGCTGCCCGCACCCACAATGCAAGCACGGAGATCCCTGACCAGACTGTCCCGAAGGGCCGGCCTCCATACTAGCCCTGATGCTGATAGGGCCAGCCGCCTGCTGCCCGTTATGCGGTATCCAGAGCTCAGACCGCACTCCACGGCCCACCGGACTCTCCATTCTTCCGGACTCAGACCTCGAAGCAGCCAGCCCCCTGATTGGCACCTCACCAGGCGGGGCTGCCGACATCCCCGCATCTTGCACCACACCAGATGGAGGGAGGGTATTTGGGAAGCCAGGAGCCAACCCCCCCCTAGCCGCCAAGCACCCCCGCGGCTGGGGATTTCTGCGAGGCCGGGACCACCGAGGGGATGCAGCTCTCCCTGGATACAGGCCTGCAGCGACCCTGAAGGGGCTTCCCCTGCGGCGCCGTACCCGCGGGATTTCGTCAGGGCTAAGTCTCCCTGGGGGTATGGCACGCCGTGACCTGCGAGCAGGCACGACCTCAGGTGAACAGACATCGGGCATGATCCCTCCACTAGCCAGAGGGCTGAGCAGCAGAGGGCTGCCTAAATTTAAGTCCAGCACTACAGGGGACGACAGGGAAGAAGCCGCCACACCCCCCTCCCTGGACACCGCGCGATGAGAGCGCCGGGGCCCAGCTGCCTGGGGCACAGTCAGCCCCACAAGTCTCGTCACCTGCTCCTCGAACCATCCGACATCCTGCTGATCAGCTGCCGCCCGGAGCCGCTCCACAAGCTCACTGAAAGATGCCATCTCCAACGAGCAGGTAAGTAAATATAACACTACAACGCTGCTGCTGCTCCTCCTGTTGCTGTGTTACCTCCCGCTGTCTCCCTCGCACTGAGGAAAACAGCGGGAAGCCTGAGACTCCCACCCCCTCCCTCCTCCCTTCCAAACCACTCCCCTTCACTCCCTGCTACTCAACCTTAACCTCTTCCTCACCTGTTCCCTCCTATCCTGTCATGGCGGCCTCCCCTTATTCCCTGCAGTCGGCAGTGCGGCCGCTCCTGGAGGTATTTAATATAGAAAATAGCACATTTGAAAATTCCAGCATTGCATGGGATACTCTGAAGGCCTATCTTAGAGGGTGTCTCCGGTCCACTATTTCCTATTTAAAAAAGGACTCTTCCAGAATTGAGTCAGAGTTGGAGAAGCAATGCGCAGCTCTAGAGGGTAAATACACTGCTGATCCCACTGACATAAATAAAGATTTATGGCTGCAAATGGGGCGGAAATACCTATTACTGCTACAGGAAAAGGCAAATAGGAAGATATTTTTGCGAAGCAATCGTATTTTGAGTTGGGTAACCAGTCCAGCAAACCCTTGGCCCACTTAATCCATCAAAACTCTAAAAGCCCGGCTATTCTCAAAATTCACAGTAGCTCTGGGGATTGTTTGATGGACTCCCAAGGAATAGCCGAGGCATTTGTGCAGTTTTACAGGGAGCTATATACCTTTCAATCCAGTTATGATATGTCTGAGTTTCAGTACTATATGGATGGTATTTCGTTCCCAACACTGAGTGTAGAAGGTAGAGCAGCCCTGGAAGCTGATGTGACTGAGGAGAAGATACGGGAATCCTTGAAAGGTATGTCAAAATGGAAAGCATCGGGTATAGAGCAGGGGTCTCAAGCACGCGGCCCGCGGCCCCTGGGGCTGTCATCTGCGGCCCGCGGGACACAGAGCCGCTAGTATCGGCTCTGCTCCGAGACTCTGGAATTCCCTGACTTCGCTGTCCACATATGAACAGCGATGTCTGGGGCTTCCCCAGAGCCGGAGTCCCCGGCAGAGCGCTAGTACAGGCTCTGCTCCGGGACTCTGTGGAATTCCCTGACATCGCTGCCCATATATGGACAGTGTGTCAGGGTCTTGCCAAGAGCGGAGCAGAGCACTGGTGTCGGCTCTGTTCCTGGACTCTGTGGAATTCCCTGACATCGCTGTCCACATATGAACAGCTATGTCTGGGGCTTCCCCAGAGCCGGAGTCCCGAGCAGAGTGCTGGTGTCGGCTCTGCTCCGGGACTCTATGGAATTCCCTGACATCGCTGTCCACATATGAACAGCGATGTCTGGGGCTTCCCCAGAGCCGGAGTCCCGGGCAGAGCGCTAGTACAGGCTCTGCTCCGGGACTCTGTGGAATTCCCTGACGTCGCTGCCCATATATGGACAGTGTGTCAGGGTCTTCCCCAGAGCAGAAGTCCCAGTGATGTCAGGAGCATAGCTGGAGTCCCAGGAAGAGCCTACAAGCGCTCTGCCTGGGACTCCAGGTCTGGGGTTGCCCCTGACATCTCTGTCCATATATGGACAGTGATGTCAGGAGCAGAGCTGGAATCCCAGGCAGAGTGCCAGAAGCGGCTCTGCTCCGGGACTCCAGCTCTGGGCAAGCCCCTGACATCACTGGGGCAGCCTCTACAGAAGGCACTGGGGCAGCCTCTACAGAGGGCACTGGGGCAGCCTCTACAGAGGGCACTGGGTCAGCCTCTACAGAGGGCACTGGGTCAGCCTCTACAGAGGGCACTGGGGCAGCCTCTACAGAGGGCACTGGGGCAGCCTCTACAGAGGGCACTGGGGCAGCCTCTACAGAGGGCACTGGGACAGCCTCTACAGAGGGCACTGGGGCAGCCTCTACAGAGGGCACTGGGGCAGCCTCTACAGAGGGCACTGGGGCAGCCTCTACCGAGGGCACTGTGGCAGCCTCTACAGAGGGCACTGTGGCATTATCTACAAGTGGGTGTGTGGCAGTATCTGAAGAGGACACTGGCATTATCTAGGGGTGTGTTGCATTATCTACAGAGGGCACTGTGGCCTTATCTACAGAGGGCACTGTGGCCTTATCTACAGAGGGCACTGTGGCCTTATCTACAGAGGGCACTGTGGCCTTATCTACAGAGGGCACTGTGGCCTTATCTACAGAGGGCACTGTGGCCTTATCTACAGAGGGCACTGTGGCCTTATCTACAGAGGGCACTGTGGCATTATCCACAGAGGGCACTGCGGCAGCATCCACAGAGGGCACTGCGGCAGCATCCACAGAGGGCACTGCGGCAGCATCCAAAGGTATGTCAAAGGGGAAAGCATCGGGTCCTGATGGGAACCCTATAGAGGTATACCACAAATACTCAGACCATCTCATTCCCTCACTATGCGCTATGTTTTCTTATGCCCTTGGTGTGGGGCAATTACCAGATAGCATGCATGATGCCACTATTATTGTCCTGTTAAAACCCGATAAAGACCCTATGGAATGTGGCTCCTATCGTCCGATATCGTTATTAAAAAATGACTACAAACTACTTACTAAAATTCTGGCAAACAGACTTAATAAAGTCATTTCCCAAGTTATTCATGATGACCAGTCCGGCTTTATGCCAGGGAAGTCTACCTCCGATAACATCCGGAGGGTGCAGATTCTTGCTCAGATAGGGGGTGCTATAAAGGCTGATTGGGCAATGGCGTCTCTGGACGCTGCGAAAGCCTTTGATTCCATTGAATGGGTATACCTGCTGTAGACTTTGGAGAGGTTTGGGTTTGGTCCACAGTTCCTTTGATGGATTTTGCTCCTATACAAGGTGCCGAGGGCACAAATTCTGGTGAATGGTGAACTATCCCCATATTTCAGTTTACAGAGAGGTACTAGGCAGGGATGTCCGTGCTCTCCCCATTGCTTTTCGCTCTTGCTATTGAACCATTAGCTATACGTATACGACAACACCCTGCGTACAAAGAGATTTGTTTGGGGGGCAGGGAGGATAGAATTGGCTTATTTGCAGACGACATGGTTCTTTTTACGTCCCAGCCAATTGTGACATTACCCCAGGCGATTACTACTCTGGAGATATTTGGGAGGTTCGCTGGACTCCATATCAACTGGACTAAGTCTTTTTTTATGCCCTTACAGGGGGTGGGATGGCCAGACTCCATACATGGCTTACGGGTGGTTTCCTCATTTAAATACCTAGGTATTATTATCAATCGGGATCATGGGGATGATCATGCCACTAATATATTGCCGCTACTGGAATACGTAAAGGTTACGTTTAGGATCTGGAGCGCTCTTCCCCTAGCAGTGACTGGCAGAATAAACTTAATTAAAATGGTCGTTCTTCCCAAATGTCTTTATGTCCTCGAACACGCAGCGACACCAGTGTTTAAAACATTTTTCAAGCAGATACATGCCTTATTTCTAGCATTTATTTGGGGTTCCAATCGATCTAAGCTCAGTCTCACTACTTTGCAGCGTCCCAAAACATTAGGAGGAGCAGCCTTGCCAGATCTCTACCTCTATTATTTGGCGGGGCAATTAAGATATTTGAAAGTTTGGGTCGCCAACATGACCTTGCCAAATAGGGAACATCATCTGGCGTTTCATCTGCAAATGACCACTCTCTGGCCAGTATTAGAGGGGTCCCTGACTGCAATTCAAAATGTATTGCCCATTCATAGGGTGGCGTCTCAGGTGTGGATGGCTGCGAAAAGCATTTATGGGTACTCTGATGTACAAACTGATATGCCGTTATGGTTTAACCCACTCCTCTCCCAGATGTCAGATGCTTTGTCTCCCTCCTTTTGGATTCAGCACGGGGTATGCACTGTTGGGGATATGTATGAGGATAATATTCTTAAATCGTTTACACAACTGCAGTCTGGCTTTGCAATACCTAGGACTGCCTTTTACAGATACCTACAATTGTGCCATGCTCTCGGGGCCCAGTACCCTTCCTCTGACACGGCATTCTCGCAATTTCCTCTGATAGGAATTTTTAGATCCAAAGGCACCAGAGGTTTGATATCTGCCATATACACATCTCTCATATCGACCAAATTAGCCAGAACACCCCTGCAGGTAAAAGACAAATGGATTACACAGATACCTGACCTTACAGAAGGGGATTGGGACGAGATCCTATCCTCTCCACTATTTGTGTCTCCAGCCGCTAACAATAGGATGATACAAATATCCATAATCCATCAAAGTTACCTTACTCCTGTTAGATTACACAAAATGGGTAGATACCCGAGCACGGAATGTCACAGGTGCCGGTACCCTAGGTCAGACTTTTGGCACATGATCTGGGCATGTCCATTTATTTCCTCTTTTTGGGAAGAGGTAGTTGGGGCAGCTACTGGAATTCTGCATATACCAGTCCCAGTTAGTCCACAAGTTTGTTTGTTTGGTATGCTACAGGATGAACATTGGCCTCATTATTTGAAAATATTCCTCCTCCCACTATGGCTAAATGGAAATCACTTGTGAATTCTATCATTCCGTATGAGAGGACAATGTATAGACAGAGAGGATGCATTGATAAATTCTATAAGATATGGGAAGCCTGGTGTGACTCTGCGGTGACTCAGTATACCCCACACAGGTATAATGACCTCCGCCGGTCATTGACACACAATTGAAGCTACTGGGTTGTGGATCTACAGTATATAATTCATAAAATAGTGTCTTGATTTGTTTTGTTTTTTGCCTTTGGATACATGTTAAATGTCTGAATACATGTCTGTATTTCTCCTTTATTTGAAATGTTGGTGTGTTATGTCTCACACACTTCTCTGCCTTATTTTCTGTATTATGTGCATGGCATGATTGCATTTGTACTACGATTCTTCAATAAAACGAGTTTACAAAAAAAAAAAGTAAATTTCTGTTTTTTGGTCACCTTAGCGCTCCAAACAAATAGAATAAAAAGTGATCAAAAAGTCGCTTGTACCCCAAAATGGTATCGGTGAAAACTACAGCCCGCCCCGCAAAATGTAAGTCCTCACACCGGTATAGTGACGGAAAAATAAAAAAAAGTTATAGCTCTCAGAATAAGGTGACACAAAACATTATTTTTCTTAGGGGGGATTCACACGAGCGTGTATTCGGTCCGTGCGGGCCGCGTGGTTTTCACGCGCCACGCATCGACCAATACAAGGCTATGGGGCAGTACAGACAGTCCGTGCTTTTTGCGCAGCGTTTGTCCAGCTGCGTACAAAACGCGACAGGTTCAATAACTCTGCGTATTTCGCGCATCACGCACCCATTGAAGTCAATGGGTGCGTGAAAACCACGCAGGTTGCACGGAAGCACTTCCGTGCGAACCGACTGAAACAGCGCACCAGCTGTCAAAAGGATGAATGTAAACAGAAAAGCACCACGTGCTTTTCTGTTTCCGAACATCCAAACGGAGTGTCTTTGAGATGAGCGAACCCGGACAAGCGAACCAAACTTCACCGGGTTCGGCCGAACTCGTTTTGGCCGAACCCGGCAAAAAAATGTCCGGTACGCGACGTCATGACATAGTCACTGTCCAGGGTGCTGAAAGAGTTAAACTGTTTCAGCACCATGGACAGTGACTACCGATCCCAAAAAACATGAACCTGTAAAAAAAAACGAAGTTCTGACTTACCAATAACTCCCGGCTTCTTCCTCCAGTCTGACCTCCCGGGATGACAATTCAGTCCAAGTGACAGCTGCAGCCAATCACAGGCCAAGCACAGGCTGCAGCGGTCACATGGACTGCCGCGTCATCCAGGGAGGTGGGGCCCGATGTCAAGAAGGACGCGTCACCAAGGCAACGGCCGGGAGGGCAGATCTCAGTAAGTACGAACTTTTTTTTTTTTTAACAGGTTGCTGTATATTGTGTTCGGCATTCACTGTCGAGGGTGCTGAAAGAGTTACTGCCGATCAGTTAGCTCTTTCAGCACCTTGGACAGTGATGGGCGTCGACTAGCCTCATCTCTATGATGGCGGCTGCGCGAAAATCACGCAGCCGCGCATCATACACGGATGACACACGCAGCTGTCAAATGGTTTTTGCGCGCGCAAAACGCCGCGTTGTTTGCGCGCGCAAAAACGCAACGTCCGTCTGTATCTGCCCATAGGCAAATAGTTATATTTTTTCTAAAAGTGGTAAAACATAAAACAAAACATAACAATGTGGTATCGCCGTAATCGTATCAACCTGTAGAATAAGGTAAACATGTAGTTTTTTTTACCGCCTGATGGACGCCGTTAAAACAAAACCCCCCAAAAAATGGCGTAATTGCTTTTTTTTGCCTATTTCACATTACAAATAATTTTTGATTCAGCTTCCCAGTATATTATGCTGTAGAATAAATGGCGCCATGAAAAACTACAACTTGTCCCGCAAAACACAAGCCCTCATATGGCTACGTCGACGAAAAAATATAAAAAAAGTTATGGCTTTTGGAAGGCGGGAAGGAAAAGGCTAAAATGAAAAAACTCAAATTGGCCGTGTACTTAAGGGGTTAAAGTTTATTCAGTATACAGTAAAGATTTCTACAACTTTCTAATATACTTTGTGTTTCATTGTTCGGTCATTTAGAGACTAAAAATCTGTTACAGGACCCATCAGGGTAAGGTGAGTTTTCTTTTTATTGGTGCAAAGGGGACCTAACTTATCTATAGTAAAACACAGGGGCCTAACTTATCTATAGTAAAACACAGGGGGCCTAACTTATCTATGGTAAAACACAGGGGCCTAACTTATCTATGGTAAAACACAGGGGCCTAACTTATCTATGGTAAAACACAGGGGGCCTAACTTATCTATGGTAAAACACAGGGGGGCTTAACTTATCTATGGTAAAACACAGGGGGCCTAACTTATCTATGGTGAAACACAGGGGCCTAACTTATCTATGGTAAAACACAGGGGGCCTAACTTATCTATGGTAAAACACAGGGGGGCCTAACTTATCTATGGTAAAACACAGGGGCCTATCTTATCTATGGTAAAACACAGGGGGCCTAACTTATCTATGGTAAAACACAGGGGGCCTAACTTATCTATGGTAAAACACAGGGGCCTAACTTATCTATGTTAAAACACAGGGGGCCTAACTTATCTATGGTAAAACACAGGGGCCTAACTTATCTATGGTAAAACACAGGGGGCCTAACTTATCTATGGTAAAACACAGGGGCCTAACTTATCTATGGTAAAATACAGGGGCCTAACTTATCTATGGTAAAACACAGGGGCCTAACTTATCTATGGTAAAACACAGGGGGCCTAACTTATCTATGGTGAAACACAGGGGCCTAACTTATCTATGGTAAAACACAGGGGGCTTAACTTATCTATGGTAAAACACAGGGGGGCCTAACTTATCTATGGTAAAACACAGGGGCCTATCTTATCTATGGTAAAACACAGGGGGCCTAACTTATCTATGGTAAAACACAGGGGGCCTAACTTATCTATGGTAAAACACAGGGGCCTAACTTATCTATGGTAAAACACAGGGGCCTAACTTATCTATGTTAAAACACAGGGGGCCTAACTTATCTATGGTAAAACACAGGGGCCTAACTTATCTATGGTAAAACACAGGGGGCCTAACTTACCTATGGTAAAACACAGGGGCCTAACTTATCTATGGTAAAATACAGGGGCCTAACTTATCTATGGTAAAACACAGGGGCCTAACTTATCTATGGTAAAACACAGGGGGGCCTAACTTATCTATGGTAAAACACAGGGGGCCTAACTTATCTATGGTAAAACACAGGGGCCTAACCAGGGCCGGCCCTAGGATAGATGGCGCCCATTGCGAAATGATCTTTCGGCGCCCCACCCCATCATTAAAAAAAAATGCCCCATAAAAACAATTATAATGCCTCTTTAGTGCCCCCAGACAGTATAATAATAATATTTAACAATATAATATATTACAACCCCTTCAAGGACACAGTATATTGTCCTCTAATTGTGCCCACAGTATTATGCCCCCTGTAGTACCCCTACACAGTATAATGTCCGCTTAGTGGCCCCCACACAGTATAGTGCCCCCCTGTAGATTTTGCCATATAGCCTCCCTCTAGACAGTGCCATAATCCCCCACCTCCTTTTTGTAGATCGTGCCATACAGCCCCCCCACCTCCCCCTTGTAGACAGTGCCATACAGTCCCCCACCCCCCCCTTGTAGACCGTGTCCCCAAACAAAAACAACAATTTTACTCACCTAGGCCCCGTTCCCATGACGAACTGAGCTGCTCCACGATGGGATCCTGTGGCCTAGTACAGAGTTTCCCAACCTTTTCGGACCCGAGGCAGGACTGGAAAAATAAAATTTCCTCAGGGTCCCCCTACCAAAAATAGTTCTGAGAAAGACAGAAAAAAGGCTGAGAACAAGCACTACACTCGTAGGGTTTGTTCACACACATTTTTTTAAGGCAAAAAAATCTGACCCAAAATTCCTTCAGGAACTGACAGCGTTGTTTGACCTTTTTTTTGTGTTTTTTCTTAAGCTGTTGAAGCGAATGCAAAAGACGCAGGAAAAAAAAGCTCGAAACGAGCGTCGCAGGTATTTTCTGCCTCCTATTAATTTCAATTGGAGGTCAGAGGCGGAAACCACTTGAAGACCATCAGCCCCCCACTCACAGTAAAATGACCATCAGCCCCCCACTCACAGTAAAATGACCATCATCCCACCACTCACAGTAAAATGACCATCAGCCCACCACTCACAGATTCCCCCTGTAGGTAGCGCCACACAGCCCCTTGTAGGTAGCGCCACACAGCCTCTTGTGGGTAGCGCCACACAGCCCCTTGTGGGTAGCGCCACACAGCCCCTTGTGGGTAGTGCCACACAGCCCCTTGTGGGTAGCATCACACAGCCCCTTTTGTAGGTAGCACCACACAGCCCCCTTGTGGGTAGCGCCACACAGCCCCTTGTGGGTAGTGCCACACAGCCCCTTGTGGGTAGCATCACACAGCCCCTTTTGTAGGTAGCACCACACAGCCCCTTGTGGGTAGCGCCACACAGCCCCTTGTGGGTAGTGCCACACAGCCCCTTGTGGGTAGCATCACACAGCCCCTTTTGTAGGTAGCACCACAGCCCCCTTGTGGGTAGCGCCACAAAGCCCCCTTGTGGGTAGCGCCACACAGCCCCTTGTAGATAGCGCCACACAGCCCCCTTGTAGGGAGCACCACACAGCCCCCTGTAGGGAGTGCCGCACAGCCCCCTATAGGGAGTGCCGCACAGCCCCCTGGTAGGAAGTGCCGCACAGCCCCCTGGTAGGAAGTGCCGCAGAGCCCCCCTGCTAGAGAGTGCCGCACAGCCCCCTGCAAGGGAGTGCCACACAGCCCACAGCCCCCCTGTACGTAGTGCAAGGACTACGAAATGACCCTGATAGCTGGCGGGCAATAGACATTCAAAAAAGGACAACTGTGCAGGAGCACACAAAATACCCAGCTTTCCCAGCTAACAAATAAATGTGTGGAAATAAACTAAGATATAACTTTTATTTAGTCTAGGTAAAGGATTAATCCTCTTAGCTAGATGAAATAAAAATTATATCTTAGTTTATTTCCACACATTTATTTGATAGCTGGGAAAGCTGGGTATTTTGTGTGCTCCTGCACAGTTGTCCTTTTTTGTAGGTAGTGCCACTCAGCGCACACCCCGCTGTAGATTGAAACCCCCCCACCCCCTTCCTGTATAGATAGCGCCACTGTAGCTCCCTGAAGGAGCGGAATCCCCATGTGGCCAGGGATACTGCTCCTGCAGCGCTGCTTGATGTCTCTGTTCATATATGGACAGTGACATCAGGGGAAACTCCTGAAGCGGAATCCTCGTCCCCAGCGTTGCTGACGATGTGACATTCGCTTCCACTCCAGGAGAAGCTCCTGTCGTCTGTGTCCATGACGTCATTAGCTTCTCATGGAGTGGAATCCCCGGTCATAGCGTCTGCAACGCTGTGACCGGGGATTCCACTTCAGGAGTTTCCCCTGATGTCACTGTCCATATATGGACAGAGACATCAAACAGCGCTCCAGGAGCGGAATCCCCGGCCACACGGGGATTCCGTTCCTTCAGAGAGCTACAGTGGCGCTAGTAGATAGCAGAGCAGGGAGATACCTCTCTGCTCTGCTATAGTGCCATCGCTACCGCTATAGCCGCAGCAGCAGCTGCTAGCGGCGCCACCGCCCTCATGCCCGGTGTCACCGCTAGCAGCTGCTATGGCTGATACAGCGGTAGCGACGGCTTCTAAGTGAAGAAGCGCCCGGGTGGAAAGGCGACTGTAGTTAGTGTGTGTATCCGCGCTGCTAGTTGCAACGGCGCAGGGATACACACACCCGCTGGCGCCCCCCTTGCAGTGTGGCGGCTGGCGCCCTGTGCGACCGCTCTGGTCGAATGTATATAAGGTCGGCCAGGGGTCTAACTTATCTATGATAAAACACAGGGGGCCTAACTTATCTATGGTAAAACACAGGGGGCTTAACTTTTTATTTTTGGTGTCTAGTTTCTTCCATTTTACTGCCGCTGCCGCCGAGTAAGTTGCACCACAAAAGGGGTCACTAAGACCATGTTCACACGGTGGATTTTGCTTGGTGGGTCCTGCTGCAAAATCGGCCGAAGAATTATTCCTGCCGTCAGCCAAAAGATTCCTACTCCCATTCACTTCAGATCGGGCAGGACGCTTCTTTAAAAAGAAGCATCCCCCTCCCACTGAAATAGAGATCTGCAGAACATTGCTCTCTCCTCTCTACCGCCTGACAGATACATAGTGATATATTCTGCAGATTATTATATCACTGATCTCTCTAGAGATCTACAGCAGAGGCTGGACGGCAGCACGGAGGGCTCAACGGGAAGCCTCCATGATTGCCGTAGGAGGGAGGGTTCAACCAATAGGAAGGACAGGTTAGGTGAGGGAGGAAGGGGAGATGCGAGGAGCCGGGGTGTGTTAACTGTTCCTCCCGCTGTTTTCGGCATTGAGCCGGAGGCAGCGGGAGGAGAAACAAGCAAAAAACTTAGGTCAGGTTAGATAGTGCTACTTACCTGTTATGGCGTCTCCAGCCTTGCTGCTCGATCAGCTGCGGGCAGAAGCTGCTTATCACGATCCGGGCTGGCTGGAGGAGACTGTGGCATCGCTGGCCCGGATCCCTCAGGCGGGCCCGTCGTCTTGGTCGGCAGCCCGCGCTGATGCGCTCCCTTCCCCCGCCCCCCTCTCAGACGCTGGGGATATGGCGGTGGGTGGAGAGCTGTTAATGTCGGCCCCTGGTGTAATAAAGCAGAGGGCTTCGGCGGGAGCGGTGGTTGCCCAGGCTAAGTCACCCCGCCGCTCCCATAGGACTCGCCCACCAGAGCGTCTTAGTCCAGACGTGGCACCGCGGGCCCGGCGTCGCAGGGGGAGCCCTTCTAAGGACGCTGCAGGCCAGGCTGCTGGGACGGGTGCCTCTTCCTAGGGCCTGCGTCCTGGCAGGAATCCCTAACCGCGACGGGGCTCGGCGGTTAACTGGGAGTCGCAGGCCGGGCTCCCTGTCACACCCCCGCCTTCAGACGCTGTGTTCGGAGGGCAGTATACGGCCGCCCTGCATGGTGCAGTTCCGGCCAGGGGGCAGGCTTCCTCGAGAGCATCGGTGAGGACGCCAAGATCAGCGACGACGACGAGGCAACAGGTCCGGTCGGAAGTCTGGGTCCCTGCGGTCGGGCGGCAGGTTGTCGGCCCACCTGTCAGCGTGCCGGGATCCCCGTGTCGAAGATGTCGGTGCGAGTACCAGTCGGCGGCAAGAGAGGATTTGGAAGATGGAGAGCTGGATGAGTCGCAACGTGGTCAGGATTTTCCGGCTGGCGGGAATACAGCGCCTGGGCAGCCTGGTGAGTGTGTAACTCCTACGTTACCGTATCCAGCAATTTTCATGTCGGGTGTTGGGGGTGGGTCAGCGAGCGGGGTAGCGGCTGTCGGTAGTGGCGTTGCCGGCGCGATGGCTTGACAGATTTAGTGGGTTGTTTGCGCGAGCTAGTCCGGCGCTTAGATAGGGCAGCGGCGCCTGTAGTGCCGGCGGGGTCTCCGGTTGTGGTATGGGAAGGTCCTCGTGATGTACAGTCGGGGTCCATGGTGGGGGAGGTCCCAGGGGTGGCAAAAGAAGCGGTAGCAGTGTCTGTCCAAACCGAGGCGCAGAAGGATGGGGATAGGATTCGGCTTGATGATCGCGCTCGGGGCGAGGTTTACGTCTGTTTTGAGGGCCCTTTAGGGGCTCACCTTAAGCAAGAGGTACGTGAACGGATTTGGAAGGATGAATACGTGGAGATATTTTCTCTTCTGCCGCTTGCGAAATTCAAATTGGATAAGGGCAAATTGGTATAGGCTTATCCCACAGACGTTCGCCAACTGGTCGCAAGCTTTCGCTATTTTGGCAAGCGTGATCGGGGAAATGGCGCCGGAAAATTGCTCGGCGTTGTTTTGTTATTTTGATGCCATCGGGGAGGCCTATTTGGCGTACGGGGGCCAGGCGTGTTTGCGGTACGACGAGCAATTTCGCCAGCGGAAGGCGGTCCGGACGGCGATCCGGTGGGATCAAAAGGATATTGCATTGTGGTTGCGGGTTACGGCGCCGGTTAAGCAGTCCTTTCCCGGGAGCGTTGGCCAAGGGGGCCAGTCTAGTCAATCCGGGCAAGGTTCCGGGTCAAAACTGGGGTTCTGCTGGCAATTCAATGATGGCCGTGTAAGTTCAGGGCCACCTGTAAATTTAAACATGTCTGTTCGGAGTGCAATGGCTCCTCACACGGGGCCTCAAAATATATGCGGAAAGGGAGGCGGTCAGGCCCTCAGTCCTCTTCAGTTGGTCAAGGGGCGGTCGCCGGTGAGGGTAGAAAGGATGGCCCCGTATCTAAGTGAATATCCGGATAGGGTTGCGGCCAAGTTAATTTATGAGGGGTTTTTGTTTGGTTTTGGGTAGGATGTCCGGGCCTTTTGCCGAGCCGCCGATTGAGAATTTAGTGGTATCACCCTTGGGAGTTGTGCCAAAGCGGGAGCCTCACAAATTCCGTTTGATCCAGCATTTGTCGTTTCCCAGGAGAGCGTCGGTGAACGATGGGATAGATCACGACTTATGTTCGGTTGTTTACACGTCATTTGACAAAGCGGTGGCGTTAGTGCGGGAGGCAGGGCCCGGTGCGTTGTTGGCAAAGACTGACATTGAGGCGGCCTTTCGCTTGCTGCCGGTACATCCAGAAAGCCAACGGCTGTTGGGTTGCTTCTGGAGCGGGGAATTTTATGTGGATATGTGCCTTCCAATGGGTTGCTCCCTTTCTTGCGCATACTTCGAGGCGTTTAGTAGTTTCGTGGAATGGGTGACGAAGGGTGTAGCTGGGGTCGATTCCTTAATACATTATCTTGATGATTTTTTGTGCGTAGGCCCTAGCGGTTCCCCGGTTTGCGGTAATTTATTGTATTCCTTGCAGAAGGTTGCGACGGATTTTGGAATCCCTTTGCGCCTGGATAAACAGAGGGCCCGGTATCTACCATCAGTTTTTTGGGGATCCAAATTGATTCGGTGGCAATCGAGTGCAGGCTTCCTGAGGATAAATTATTGCCACTACGGCAGGTCAGGCGGGCTTGCCAATTGAAGAAGATCACTTTTCGGGATCTTCAGTCGCTGCTTGGAAAGTTGAACTTTGCCTGTCGAATTATGCCAATGGGTAGAATTTTTAGTAGGAGGTTGGCGTCAGCGACGGCGGGTATCCGGGCGCCCCATCATTTTGTGAGGATTGGTGGGGATCACAGGGCGGATCTGCAGGTCTGGGACGATTTCCTCGGGCAGTATAATGGTAGATCGTTGTGGATGTCGCAGGTACAGGAGATGGGCGAGTTGGAGCTGTTTACTGACGCGGCAGGGTCTAGTGGTTTTGGCGCGTATGCAGGAGGACAATGGTGTGCGGGGAACTGGCCGGACAGCTGGGTGACTGGTGGTCTTACGCGAAATCTGGCCCTGCTCGAGCTGTTCCCCATCGTGGTGGCGGTGACCATTTGGTGGGATAGGCTCAGGGATAAAAAGGTTCGTGTCCACTGCGATAACATGGGGGTGGTGTTAGCAATTAACAACTTATCAGCATCTTCTCCACCGGTGGTTCAGTTGTTGCGTCACCTAGTTTTGGTGTGCTTGTCTTTAAACACGTGGGTGGTTGCGGTGCATGTACCTGGGGTTTCCAATTATATTGCTGATGCTCTTTCTCGCTCGCAGTGGGATCGTTTTCGTCAAATGGCACCGGGAGCGGAGCTGGTCGGTTTAGCTTGCCCGGAACATCTCTGGGGTCTGGTTTCGGTCCCGTGGAACGGTTGATTGAAAGGTCATTGGCTAGCGTGACTTGGAGCGCTTATTCGGCGTGTTGGCAGCAGTGGGAGGAGTGGGTAAGAGTGTTGGGTAACGTCAGCACGGCGCAAGACAGGTTGGTGCCATTATTGTACTGGTTGGGGGATGCTTGGGAGGCGGGGTTTTCCCCGGCAAAAGTGAATCGTTTTGTTGCTGGTTTGGCGTTTGGATTCAAATTACGGGGTTTTCAGGATGTGTCCAAACATTTTTTAGTAAGGCAAGCTCTAAAAGGTTTGCGTCGGGGCAGGGCGGTAGCAGATCAGAGGCAACCCGTTTCTTTTTCCCTCCTTGGGTCGTTGGGAGCATCGCTGGGGGCTGTTTGTAATTTGCCTGATGAGGTAGTCTTGTTCCGTTTGGCTTTTTCCCTCGCGTTTTTCGGAGCACTCAGAATTAGGGAGTTTGTTTCTCCTAGTGCGGCTAGGGCTGGGGGATTGCGGCAGGCGGACATGGGGCTATATGAGGATAGACTCGAGTTGTTTTTGCGGCGGTCCAAGACTGATCAAGCGGGTCGGGGTAAGCGGATAGTGTTGTTTGCCCTCCCAGGGTCGGCGATGTGTCCAGTTGCTTGTATGGTGGCTTTTAAGCCACTGGTTGGGGTGCCTGAGTCGCCATTGCTCCGTCATGAGAATGGCTCGTTTTTGCCCAGGTATCAATTTGGTGCGGTGTTTAAGAAATGCTTGGCTGCGGTTGGCGTGGGGCAGGGGTATTACTCGTCTCACTCGTTCAGGATCGCCGCTGCTACTGAGGCGGGGCGTTGGACGACGAGGGTGTGCAGCGCATCGGCCGGTGGGAGTCCAACAGGTTTCGGACTTATGTGCGCCCTCATTTGTTGTGAGTCGGTAAGGTAGCTTTGATTGTTTGACATGTGCGGTTTTGTTCTTTCTTTTCAGATCACCACCCTTGCTTAGTGTGGATTTTAGGACTTTCTTTTGTGCACTGGGGGGCATTGCGGGTGGACGTTCGCCCAGATGGCCGCCAGCTTCGCATTCTGCGGCACGATGCGGTTTTACACTGGCTGGGCTTCCGAGGTATGTTGTGGAGCCGGGTACTTGCTGAGTTTCAGACATACTCTCAGTTAGATAGGGTTCCGGAGGTTCTGGTGTTACATGCGGGTGGGGAATGATCTGGGGGTGCGCCCGTTTTGCGAGTTAGTGCGGTATATTAAACACGATCTGTTGTGTTTATGGGCATCTTATCCTCACCTGGTGATTGTTTGGTCGGACATCGTTCCGAGGAAGTTTTGGCGTTTGGCAAGATCGGTTGAGAGGGTCAATAAAGCCCGTATTAAGGTAAACCGGGCGGTGTCGCGTTTTGTTGCTAGGAACGGGGGCATTTGTGTTCGACACAAGGATCTGGAGTCAGGAGTCGGTAATTATTGGAGGAGTGATGGAGTACATTTGACCCAGGTTGGAATTGATATGTGGAGCCTGGCTTTAGCAGAAGGAATTGAGAGGGCGGTGGTGGTTTGGAGGGACTCACAGGCTTAAGGTGGTCAAGGCCTGTTTCGCTGTGGCGTGGGGAGTCCTTGAGGTTGGTCAGTACAAAATAGTGGGGGGGTCGCATCGGGGGTATGCGTCCCCCAAAAAATAGTAGATCATTTGAAGACTTCATAGGGTGTTATCCCTTTGAAGTGGTCTTCTGGTGGTTGGAGCCATCTGCAGGGGTGAGCGGTGCTTCCGAGCTGGTTTACGGCTGGAGGTAAATAGTTGGTGGTGGTTTGCAGATGGCTAATTTAAAGGAAATCGGAAAAATGGCTTCAAGGACTTCCCCTGCTCTGTTTAGTGTTAATTGACCCATGTTGGGTCATGTGAATTATAGTAGGAATTCTCTGGTCGAATTCCTAAAAGAGTTATCCGAATGTTTCGGATTAAATTGCATTTAATGTTAAATAAATAAACGGCTGCCAGTGGCGTAACTACCGCCGTAGCAACAGTAGCGGCTGCTACGGGGCCCGCGGCATGAGGGGGCCCGTGTCGCCCGCCGGCACGGGCCCCCACCATGGCCGGAGGCTCCGCTAGCAGCCGCTATGGCTGCTACAGCGGGACGCCACTGAACACTACGGCAGAGCAGGGAGGTATCTCCCCGCTCTGCCATTAACTGGTTCCCAACCGCTGGCTGTATTTTTATGGCCTGCGGTCAGGGTCCTTAAAACCCGCGCGATCGGGCAGCTGAATGTCGGGTCTCCGGCAGACAGTGACTGCCGGGGACCCTGAGGAGAGGATAGAAGCAGCTTTAGCTGCTTCTGTCTTCTCTGATCACTTGTACACAGCGCTGAATGTGCGCTGTGTACAGGAATAGAGACAGCAGCAGCGGCGCTGTCTCTATTCCTCCCGGTGCTCATGTGACAGGTCACATGATCGCCGGGTGCCGTTAGTGGCAGGCTGCTGCTAGGTCTTACTAGACACAGCACAGCCCTATTAGTGACAATCGTCACTATGAGAGGGCTGATTTCCCCTGTAACTGTGCAGCCCCAGTTACAGGGGAAAAACATGATGTAAAAGAAAGAAAAAATATATGTAAAGTTCCCCAAAGGTCTTCTTTGACCTTTGAGGGACAGACCATAGTAATAAAAAAAGAATAAAGTAAAGTGCAAAAAAAAATTTAATAATAAATACACATAAAATACCCACCCCAGAAAAAAAACGTTCCCCCCCGCCAATCATTGTTGTAACGCTAGCGCTGACCCAATTACCCTAATATAGACATGTAATATATAAAAATTTACGGTAGAAAATGACGATCACAAATAAAAGGTCTATTTTAGGGTAAAACTATGTTATTACCAAAAAAAAAATAGCTGAAATGTAAAAAAGCTTATTTTTTTACTATTATTTTCAAACTTTATGAATAAAAATTCTAAAATGGCAAAAAAGGTGTGTATAAAAACGATAAAAAATGAAACCTGCATTGTCTACGGAAAAAACGTCGCAAAAATCACGTCGTTAGCCCAACAAATAAAAAAGTTATAGCCATTTAACTAGCACGTGCTAAAAATGGCTAAACGGTGTCTGGTCCTGTAGGCGCAAAATAGAGCAAAAGACATGTATCCCCCCCCCCCTCTCCACAGGACATGTATCCCCCTCTCCACAGGATCTCCACAGGACACGTACCCCCTCTCCACAGGACATGTATCCCCCTCTCCACAGGACATGTATCCCCTCTCCACAGGACATGTATCCCCTCTCCACAGGACATGTATCCCCTCTCCACAGGATCTCCACAGGACATGTATCCCCTCTCCACAGGACATGTATCCCCTCTCCACAGGACATGTATCCCCTCTCCACAGGATCTCCACAGGACAGGGGATACATGTGTGATCGCTGGCATTGATAGGGAGAACGGGGGTCTGAAAGTCCCCTGAAGTTCTCCATCACAAACCTCGGACTTCCGGCGTCTGTGTCGGCAGCTCCGTAGAAATGAATGGAGCGCCGGTCGTGCTTGTGCGCATGCGTGACCAGCGCTCCTTTCATTTTTATTGAGCAGCGCAGACGCCGGAAGTCAGAGGTTAGTCATGGAGAACTTCAGGGGACTTTCAGTCCCCCGTTCTCCCTATCGCTGTCAGCGATCACGCATGTATCCCCTGTTCTGTGGAGATCCTGTGGAGAGGGGATACATGTATTTTGTAGGACACACTGTAGGTGGCATTTTTTTGGGAGGGGGGACGCTGTATGGCGTTCCCTACAGGGGGGGGGGACCACGCTGTATGGCGTTCCCTACAGGGGTTGGTGGCTGTATGGCGTTCCCTACAGGGGGGAGTTGTATGGCGTTCCCTATAGGGGGGCTGTATGGCGTTCTCTACAGGGGGATGTATGGCGTTCTCTACAGGGGGATGTATGGCGCTATCTACAGAGGGGGGGGGCTGTATGGCGTTATCTACAGGGGGGGGGCTGTAAAAAAGGCACTATCTACAAGGGGGGGGGTTGTGTGACACCCAGGGCAGGGGGGCCCCAGTCAAAAGTTTGCTATGGGGCCCGGTCTTTCCTAGTTACGCCCCTGACGGCTGCTGTGGCCATTTCACATCCAACCTCGGTTGTCACGTGTCTTTATTGGGAAGGCGAAAGAAGGGGAATAAAAGTAAAATGGTTACTCAGCACATGACTCTACTTAGGCTAGTCAAGATGGCTCTGTCCTCTCTACCTCCTGACAGATACACAAAGATATATTCTGCAGATTATTACACCACTGACCTCTCTGGAGATCTGCAGAACATTGCTCCTCTACCTCCTGACAGATACAGAGTGATATATTCTGCAGATTACTACACCACTGACCTCTCTGGAGATCTGCAGAACATTGCTCCTCTACCTCCTGACAGATACACAAAGATATATTCTGCAGATTATTACACCACTGACCTCTCTGGAGATCTGCAGAACATTGCTCCTCTATCTCCTGACAGATACAGAGTGATATATTCCGCAGATTATTACACCACTGACCTCTCTGGAGATTTGCAGAACATTACTCTGTCCTCTCTACCTGTTGATAGATACATAGTGATATATTCTGCAGATTATTACACCACTGACCACTCTACAGATCTGCAGAACATTGCTCCTTTACCTCCTGACAGATACATAGTGATATATTCTGCAGATTATTACACCACTGACCTCTCTGGAGATCTGCAGAACATTGCTACTCTACCTCCTGACAGATACATAGTGATATATTCTGCAGATTAATACACCACTGACCTCTCTATAGATCTGCAGAACATTACTCCTGTACCTCCTGACAGATACATAGTGATATATTCTGCAGATTATTACACCACTGACCTCTCTGGAGATCTGCAGAACATTGCTCCTCTACTTCCTGACAGATACATAGTGATATATTCCGCAGATTATTACACCACTGACCTCTCTGGAGATCTGCAGAACATTGCTCCTCTACCGCCTGACAGATACATAGTGATATATTCCGCAGATTATTACACCACTGACCTCTCTGGAGAGCTGCAGAACATTGCTCCTCTACCTCCTGACAGATACATAGTGATATATTCTGCAGATTATTACACCACTGACCTCTCTAGAGATCTGCAGAACATTGCTCCTCTACCTCCTGACAGATAAATAGTTTTATATTCTGCAGATTATTACACCACTGACTTCCCTAGAGATCTGCAGAACATTGCTCCTCTACCTCCTGACAGATACATAGTGATATATTCTGCAGATTATTACACCACTGACTTCTCCAGAGATCTGCAGAACATTGCTCTTCTACCTCCTGACAGATACATAGTGATATATCCTGCAAATTATTACACCACTGACCTCTCTAGAGATCTGCAGAACATTGCTCCTCTACCTCCTGACAGATACATAGTGATATATTCTGCAGATTATTATACCACTGACTTCTCTAGAGATCTGCAGAACATTGCTCCTCTACCTTCTTACAGATACATAGTGATATATTCTTCAGATTATTACACCATGGATTTCTCTAGAGATCTGCAGAACATTGCTCCTCTACCTCCTGACAGATACATAGTGATATATTCTTTAGATTATTACACCAAAGATTTCTCTAGAGATCTGCAGAGCATTGCTCCTGTACCTCCTGATAGATACATAGTGATATATTCTGCAGATTATTACACCACTGACCACTCTAGCGATCTGCAGAACATTGCTCTGTCCTCTCTACCTGCTGATAGATAGATAGTAATATATTCTGCAGATTATTACACCACTGACATCTCTAGAGATCTGCAGAACATTGCTCCTCTACCTCGTGACAGATACATAATGATATATTCTTCAGATTATTACACCACTGACATCTCTAGAAATCTGCAGAACATCGCTCCTCTACCTCCTGACAGATACATAGTGATGTATTCTGCAGATTATTACACCACTGACATCTCTAGAAATCTGCAGTACATCGCTCCTCTACCTCCTGACAGATACATAGTGATATATTCTGCAGATTATTACACCACTGACCTCGCTGGAGATCTGCAGAACATTGCTCTGTCCTCTCTACCTCCTGACAGATACATAGTGATATATTCTGCAGATTATTACACCACTGACCTCTCTAGAGAATCGCAGAACATTGCTCCTCTACCTCCTGACAGATACATAGTGATATATTCTGCAGATTATTACACCACTGACTTCTCTGGAGATCTGCAGAATATTGCTCTCTCCTCTCTACCGCCTGACAGATACATAGTGATATATTCTGCAGATTATTACACCACTGAAATAGAGATCTGCAGAACATTGCTCCTCTACCTCCTGACAGATACATAGTGATATATTCTGCAGATTATTACACCACTGACCTGTATGGAGATCTGCAGAACATTGCTCCTCTACCTCCTGACAGATACATAGTGATATATTCTGCAGATTATTACACCACTGACCTGTATGGAGATCTGCAGAACATTGCTCCTCTACCTCCTGACAGATACATAGTGATATATTCTGCAGATTATTTCACCACTGACCTCTCCGGAGATCTGCAGAATATTGCTCCTCTACCTCCTGACAGATACATAGTGATATATTCTGCAGATTATTACACCACTGACTACTCTAGAGATCTGCAGAACATCGCTCCTCTACCTCCTGACAGATACATAGTGATATATTCTGCAGATTATTACACCACTGACCTCTCTGGAGATCTGCAGAACATTGCCCTGTCCTCTCTACCTCCTGACAGATACATAGTGATATATTCTGCAGATTATTACACCACTGACCTCTCTGGAGATCTGCAGAACATTGCTCTGCTCTCTACCTCCTGACAGATACATAGTGATATATTCTGCAGATTATTACACCACTGACCTCTATAGAGATCTGCAGAGCATTACTCCTCTACCTCCTGACAGATACATAGTGATATATTCCGCAGATTATTACACCACTGACCTCTCTGGAGATCTGCAGAACATTGCTCCTCTACCGCCTGACAGATACATAGTGATATATTCCACAGATTATTACACCACTGACCTCTCTGGAGAGCTGCAGAACATTGCTCCTGTACCTCCTGATAGATACATAGTGATATATTCTGCAGATTATTACACCACTGACCACTCTAGAGATCTGCAGAACATTGCTCTGTCCTCTCTGCCTGCTGATAGATACATAGTAATATATTCTGCAGATTATTACACCACTGACATCTCTAGAGATCTGCAGAACATTGCTCCTCTACCTCGTGACAGATACATAATGATATATTCTTCAGATTATTACACCACTGACATCTCTAGAAATCTGCAGAACATCGCTCCTCTACCTCCTGACAGATACATAGTGATATATTCTGCAGATTATTACACCACTGACTACTCTAGAGATCTGCAGAACATCGCTCCTCTACCTCCTGACAGATACATAGTGATATATTCTGCAGATTATTACACCACTGACCTCTCTGGAGATCTGCAGAACATTGCCCTGTCCTCTCTACCTCCTGACAGATACATAGTGATATGTTCTGCAGATTATTACACCACTGACATCTCTGGAGATCTGCAGAACATTGCTCTGCTCTCTACCTCCTGACAGATACATAGTGATATATTCTGCAGATTATTACACCACTGACCTCTCTGGAGATCTGCAGAACATTGACCTGTCCTCTCTACCTCCTGACAGATACATAGTGATATATTCTGCAGATTATTACACCACTGACCCCTCTAGAGATCTGCAGAACATTACTCCTCTACCTCCTGACAGATACATAGTGATATATTCTGAAGATTATTACACCACTGACCTCTCTGGAGATCTGCAGAACATTGCTCCTCTACCGCCTGACAGATACATAGTGATATATTCTGCAGATTATTGCTCTGTCCTCTCTACCTCCTGATAGATACTTATTGATATATTCTGCAGATTATTGCACCTATGACTTTTCCACAACCTTATGATCCCTGTAGATAAAAGGCTCCCTGGATAAATTCCCCAATATATATATGAAAACACTGAAAATTGTAAAGAAAATATATGTTTATTCCAGAATCCAGTAGAATTGCTGTGCGGTTTTCTCCGGCCCTTTAACATGTGATGATCTGTGACATGAAGAAGAGGAGGGTCCTTCTTCACACGTGGATATGGCCGCCAGTCCACCCTTACACAGCTCAGTCCTGGATCATAAGAGAGCGTAAAACATTTTTCTATTTTTTCACAGTTGTATCCTAGAAAAGACAAAAAATCTGAATTAGCCCAAAAATTCACAAAACCTTCACCACAAGGAGATGAAGACGGAGCAGAAGATGTCGGACATACTGGATCTCACTTCTGTTCTGCACATCACTGGTTCTCAGCGCTGGAGGAGTCTTCATGACAATTTCAGATGGTTTAGGTGGTAAAGACCACCATGTTGGGGTGACAAAAGATGGTGAATGGGCCCCGAGCGACAGATGGAACAGAACAGGCCTCTTTCTCTCCCGGGGGTTCGGGGCCCTGATGGTAAATGGGCCCCGAGTGGCAGATGGAATTAAAATGCCCACTTTCTCTTCCGGGGGTTTGAGGCCCTGGTGGTAACGGTAACCCCCGAAAGGTCCTCCATCTCCACATCCTCTGGAAGTTTGCGTCCGCGCACTTCATTTTTGTCTTTCTTATCCTCCATATCCTCCATCTCTATATCATCAGGAAATTGACGTCCGCCAACCTCCATTTTCTCATCCTCCTCCACGTCCTCCATCTCTATATCATCGGGAAATTGACGTCCGCCAACCTCCATTTTCTCTATAATCCTCATCTTGAAAAACATCTTCACTATCCTCCTCTTCATCAAAGACACCTTCATGATGAGAGCCAGCAAGAGAAACCGACACCGTGGTCAATGTGTGACCCCAATTTATAGACTTGATGATGTCATAAGATGTATACACATCCAGATTAAGGCGGAATTCACACGACAGGGATTCCCGGCCGGGTGCCGGCCGTTCATAAATCAGCCGGCACCCGGCTGCATTAGGAATAATAGACCCCTAATGGGGCTATTCACACGACCGATTTTTTGACGGCCGGGAAAACCGCCCGTCAAAAAATAGTACATGCTCTATTTTCAGCCGGGTGCCCGGCCGCCCGGCTCCCATAGAAGTCTGGGGATTGGGGATTCCGCTACAGGAGAAGTGAGTGACTACACTATCCATGTATGGACACAGCGAAGTCACGCACTTCTGCAGCGGAATCCCCGACTCTATGGCCGGGGATGCCGCTACAGGAGAAGTGAGTGACTACACTGTCCATATATGGACACAGCGAAGTCACTCACTTCTGCAGCGGAATCCCCGACTCTATGGCCGGGGATTCCACTACAGGAGAAGTGAGTGACTACACTGTCCATATATGGACACAGCGAAGTCACTCACTTCTGCAGCGGAATCCCCGACTCTATGGCCGGGGATTCCACTACAGGAGAAGTGAGTGACTACACTGTCCATATATGGACACAGCGAAGTGACTCACTTCTGCAGCGGAATCCCCGACTCTATGGCCGGGGATTCCGCTACAGGAGAAGTGAGTGACTACACTGTCCATATATGGACACAGCGAAGTCACTCACTTCTGCAGCGAAATCCCCGACTCTATGGCCGGGGATTCCGCTACAGGAGAAGTGAGTGACTACACTGTCCATATATGGACACAGTGACGTCACTCACTTCTGAAGCGGAATTCCAGGGAATTCCTCTTCAGGAGAAGTCAGTGACTACACTGTCCATATATGGACATTGAAGTCAGTGACTTCTCCTGGAAGGGGGGGGATGGGTGCAACCTACAGGGGACTGTGTGGCATCACCTACAGGGGGCAGGGTGGCATCACCTACAGGGGGCAGGGTGGCATCACCTACAGGGGGCAGGGTGGCATCACCTACAGGGGGCAGGGTGGCATCACCTACAGGTGGCAGGGTGGCATCACCTACAGGTGGCAGGGTGGGTGGCATCACCTACAGGTGGCAGGGTGGGTGGCATCACCTACAGGGGGCAGGGTGGGTGGCATCGCCTACAGGAGGCTGGGTGGGTGGCATCGCCTACAGGGGGCAGGGTGGCATCGCCTACAGGGGGCTGTGTGGCATCGCCTACAGGTGGCTGTGTGGCATCGCCTACAGGGGGCTGTGTGGCATCGCCTACAGGGGGCTGTGTGGCATCGCCTACAGGGGGCTGTGTGGCATCGCCTACAGGGGGCTGTGTGGCATCGCCTACAGGGGGCTTGGTGGCATCGCCTACAGGGGACTTGGTGGCATTACCAACAGGGGACTTGGTGGCATTACCTACAGGGGACTTGATGGCATTACCTACAGGGGGCTGGGTGGCATTACCTGCAGGGGACAGGGTGGCATCGCCTGCAGGGGGCTGTGTGGCATCGCCTGCAGGGGGCTGTGTGGCATCGCCTACAGGGGGCTGGGTGGCATTACCTACCAGGGGGGCATGTTGCATTATCTACAAAGGGCTAAATTCATCCGATTTTAAAACGGACAGGGAAAAAAACGGATGCAAATCGGGTCCAAATCGGCCGGAAAAAACGGCAACTCGGCCCGGAACGGATGCAAAACGGATGCAAACCGGCCAAAAACGGCCGATTTTCCAGGCCGACACTCGGACCCTGTCGTGTGAATGAGGCCTAAGAGGTGTAGAGAAATAGAATCTGCCCACATTCTAGATGACATCACAAGAAGCGTATCTCAGTGAGCCGGTGGCCATATAAAACGTAATATGGTACAAGAATACAGACAGTAGGGTCTCACTACACCCTCTGGGGAAGTTTCTATCACCTCAAAGAATTCTCAAATCAATGTGGTCAATTCCACTGGCTTTCTTAAACGTAATCGCACCCATAAAACGTACAACACGGGCATTTACATATACAGTGAAAATTAAACAAAACCATTTTTTTCATAAAAAGTGGGTTTTATTTTGTACAAGTGGGAAAAAAAAATACACATATGTGGTATCGCCACGATAGTAACGACCAGAGCAATAAAGTTAACATAGTATTTAAACAGCATGGTGAAGACCGTAAAAAAAAAAAAAAAAAAAACCCCCACAAAAAATATAATAAAAGTTAATCAATATATCATATGTACCCAAAAATGGTGCCATTAAAGAAAATAACTTGTCTGGCAAAAAAAAGCCCTTATACAGCGATATTGACGAAACAATACAAAAATTACCGCTCTTGGAAAGCGGAGATGCAAAAACAAATTATTTTTGTTTAAAAATATTTTTAATGTGCAACTAAAATTTATATTCACCAAACCCGGTGAATTGCACAACAAGCAGAGCAGATGAGGCCTCTTTTAGCCTTTAAGGTTAACGGCCAGGAGCGGCGGCGTGATGCAGTGATTGAAAGTCTGTATCCTACAACGGCAGGGGTCTCTGTCATAGAGTTCAACTAGATCCGCGTCCTGATAGGCCGTATAAGCCCTAAGTCCACAAAGTCAATAGCGAGTGCAGCATCTAAGTGGTTGACAGAGGGAGGGGGCTTCTTCTATACAATAGCAGGTTATCGCGGGGTTGCCAATGGTTGCTATGGCAACTGGAGGCCTAACAATGGCCTCCTGGTCTGCCATGTACTGAAGCCTATTAGGCCCTGCCAGAATGCAGTGTATTATACCAGCTAAGAGGTGATCGGATCCTCAATTCCCCTAGTGGAACAAAAAACTAAAAAGAATGCTCTAGAAAAATAAAAAAACAAAAATTGACACTCTCTCTTTATAAAGTCATTATTAAAAAAATATATAAACCTATACACAACTAGTATTGCCACATCCATAAAGACACAAAAATAATCACAACATTTATCCTGCGCGGTAAACGCTGTAAGAAAAATATAAAAAAAAATTACAGATATTCTGTTTTTGGTCACATCACCTCCAAAACATTGGAATATAAAGCTACCAAAAAAAGCCCTCACAGCTCTGCAGATGGAAAAAGTTATGGCTCTCAGAATATGGCGACTTTATGTAAGGCTATGTTCAGACTGAGTTTTTTTACAAGTTTTTTGACGCGGAAACCGCGCCGGAAAACTCGTCAAAAACGGCCCGAAAATGCCTCCCGTTTATTTCTCGCGGGACAAAGAAGGGACATGCCCTATTTTCGGGCGTTTACGCCTCTGACCTCCAATTGACTTCAATGGGAGGCAGAGAAAGCGTATTTTGCGGCGTTTTATGCCCGCGGCGCTCAAAGGCCGCGGGCAAAAACGCTGCGAAAAATGCCACGAAAATCGGCGTGCAGGGAGAGGAAAATCTGCCTCAAACTTACAAACGAAATTTTGAGGCAGAAATTCCGCCTGCAAAAAACTCTGTGTGAACATAGCCTTAGTGTTTTTATTGTGAAAAAGTAGTAAAACATAAAAAAAAGAATATAAATTTAGTATGGCCGTAATCATAGTTAACCGCCGAATAAAGTTAACAGGTCGTCTATGCCATGAATAGAGATGAGCGAACCGGGACAACCGAACCCGGTTTCGGTCCGAACATCGGGAAAAGTTCGGTTCGCAGCGAATCCGAACTTCACCGGGTTCGGCCGAACACGTTTTGACCGAACCCGGTCAAAAATATTATACAAATCGGCAGCCACGTATTTCTATCAATCACTGATAGAGAAAAGAGGCTGCTGATTAAAAATAAAATAAAAAGCATTTCATACGTACCCGGTCGTTGTCTTGGTGACGAGTCCCTCTTCTTCCTCCAGTCCGACCTTCTTTCCTGACGCGGCAGCCTGTGATTGGCTGCAGAGGCCGCTGCAGCCTGAGATTGGCTGCAGAGGCCGCTGCAGCGTGTGATTGGCTGCAGAGGCCGCGGCAGCCTGTGATTGGCTGCAGCGGTCACATGGGCTGTAACGTCATCCAGGAATGTCGGGCCGGATGTCGAGAGGGACGCGTCACCAAGGCAACGGCCGGGAGACCGGACTGGAGGAAGCAGAAAGTTCTCGGTAAGTATGAACGTCTTTTTTTTTTACACGTTACTCTATATTCTGATCGGAATTCACTGTCCAGGGTGCTGAAAGAGTTACTGCCGATCAGTTAACTCTTTCAGCACCCTGGACAATGACTATTTACTGACGTCGCCTAGCAACGCTGCCGTAATGACGGGTGCACACATGTAGCCACCCGTCATTACGGGGCCTCATGCACCCGACCGTAAAAACACCCGTTATTACGGGTCGTAATTACGACCCGAAATAGCGGGCCCATAGACTTCTGTTAGCCACGGGTACCTTCATAGTGATATATTCTGCAGATTATTACACCACTGACCTCTCTGGAGATCTGCTGAACATTGCTCCTCTACCTCCTGACAGATACATAGTGATATATTCTGCAGATTAATACACCACTGACCTCTCTATAGATCTGCAGAACATTGCTCCTCTACTTCCTGACAGATACATAGTGATATATTCCGCAGATTATTACACCACTGACCTCTCTGGAGATCTGCAGAACATTGCTCCTCTACCTCCTGACAGATACATAGTGATATATTCCGCAGATTATTACACCACTGATCTCTCCAGAGATCTGCAGAACATTGCTCTGTCCTCTCTACCTCCTGACAGATATTCTGCAGATTATTACACCACTGACCTCTCTAGAGATCTGCAGAACATTCCTCCTTTACCCCCTGACAGATAAATAGTTGTATATTCTGCAGATTATTACACCACTGACCTTTCTAGAGATCTGCAGACCATTGCTCCTCTACCTCCTGACAGATAAATAGTTTTATATTCTGCAGATTATTACACCACTGACTTCCCTAGAGATCTGCAGAACATTGCTCCTCTACCTCCTGACAGATACATAGTGATATGTACCTTCTCACGGGAAGGTGCCCGTGCCGTTAAAAAGATAGAACATGTTCTATTTTTTTATTTTACGGGCCGTGCTCCTATACTTTATAATGGGAGCACGGCTCGGAAAAACGACCGGCTGCCCGTGGCCGGCCGTGCTCATCTCCTGAAATACTCTGTGCTGCCTTAAACTCTGTGGACAGGTCAGGATCCTGTTTCTTTTAAATGCTGCTGGGGAACCCGCTCGATCCACTATATAAGGCTGCGCTACAGTGCTTGGGAATAAGTGACTGGGGCAGAAGAGGATGGAGGCGCAGCCTTATATAGTGGATCGAGCGGGTTCCCCAGCAGCATTTAAAAGAAACAGGATCCTGACCTGTCCACAGAGTTTAAGGCAGCACAGAGTATTTCAGGAGATGAGCGTGCGGATCTTGTGCGGGGTGGTGACTTGCCAATCATGTGAAGGTGTTATTGAGGACAGGAGTGGAGGAGAGGTAACAGACTGAGAGCTACGTAATGGTAAGAGCAGAGTTCACAGCAGCACTGAATCTGCACGCTCCTCTCCTGAAATATTCTGTGCTGCCTTAGGCCTCATTTACACGAGCATAATATACGCGCGTGCGACGCGCGTGCTTTTCACGCGTGTTGTACGCACCTATATTACTCTATGGGGCAGTTTAGACGATGCGTGAATTTTGCGCAGCGTGAGTGCGTTGCGTAAAACTCACGACATGTTCTATAATCGTGCGTTTTTCGCGCATCACGCACCCATTGAAGTCAATGGGTGCGTGAAAACCACGCATGCCGCACGGAAGCACTTCCGTGCGAACTGCGTGATTCGCGCAAGAGCTGTCAAAAGGATGAATGTAAACAGAAAAGCACCACGTGCTTTTCTGTTTACAAAAATCCAAACGGAGTGTCAAATTAGAGATGAGCGCACCGAACTTCACCGGGTTCGGCCGAACTCGTTTTAATCGAACCCGGCAAAAATATTTCCGGTACGCGACGTCGGGAGACAGTCACTGTCCACGGTGCTGAAAGAGTAAAACTGGTTCAGCACCATGGACAGTGACTTCCGATCACAATATACATGTACGTGTAAAAAAAAACTGAAGTTCTGACTTACCGAGAACTCCCGTGTTCTTACTCCAGTCTGACCTCCCGGGATGACAATTCTGTCCAAGTGACAGCTGCAGCCAATCACAGGCCAAGCACAGGCTGCAGCCAATCACAGGCTGCAGCGGTCACTTGGACTGCCGCGTCATCCTGGGAGGTGGGGCCGGATGACAAGAGAGGGACCCGTCACCAAGGCAACGGCCGGGAGACCGGACTGGAGGAAGCAGGACGTTCTTGGTAAGTATGAACGTCTTTTTTTTATTCACAGATTGGTGTATATTTTGATCGGCATTCACTGTCGAGGGTGCTGAAAGAGTTACTGCCGATCAGTTAGCTCTTTCAGCACCCTGGACAGTGACGGACGTCGACTGGCCTCATCTCTATGATGGCGGCTGCACGAAAATCACGCAGCCGCGCATCATACACGGATGACACACGGAGCTGTCAAGTGCCTTTTGCGCGCGCAAAACGCTGCGTTTTTTTGCGCGCGCAAAACGCTGCGTTTTTTGCGCGCGCAAAACGCACACGCTCGTGTAAATCAGGCCTTAAACTCTGTGGACAGGTCGCTTTAAAAAAAATAAATAATTCCTGTTTTATGATCACCTCTCATCCCAAGAAATTGTATAAAAAAATATCCTGATGTGCAGGCCACAAATTTTAGCTTAGGGGGACAAGCACACAGCACTGGACCAATAGTAGCTGCACGTCCTTAACCTGTTTACCTCCACCTACGGTATAAAGGCGGCAGAGGTAAATGGGCTTTAAATTGTTAAAAGATGGCAGCTGGTTGTGTTTTCAGGTTGGGATCGTACACGCAAACTAATCCCGCTTAGGGCTTGTTCACACCTGCATCAGTGTTTATGTGGAGGCCTAAAACCACAAAATTACCGTCTGGTTTCCGTCATGGTATCCGTGATTATACCAAAAACAAAAGCGCAGCAGGCTGCGCTATGGTTTCCGGTATTTTCGTCCAGATCTTTCACAGAGCCTCCAACGCAGATGTGAATAGGCTCTTACCTGCATAGTTACTCAATACTTCCGCTACACAATGACCACATAGTGACTGAATAATATTACCATACTGTTACTGAATCAAAACCACTGAAAAAAAAACCAATATCACCACCTTATAGTGACAATATAATCATAGATTCCGGTCCTACACAGGGGCTCTACAGACCATATAAGTGATTACAGTACAGTGACATGCATTGACCATATAGTGTTAGATACCGGTCCTACACAGGAACTTTACAGACCATATAAGTGATTACAGTACAATGACATCCAGTGACCATATAGTGGTAAATACTGGTCCTACACAGGAGGGTTGTAGACCATATACAGCACAGTGACTCACAGGTGACATCTTCTCAGATTAGATTTGTTCACTTTCCCTTTTCTTCTCCATCCTGCCCAGAAACCTAAAACGACTTCTACCCATGAATCCCCTCTGCAGAATTTAAAATACAGACAAGTTGGTTTCCTGCTTTTCTTGCATTCATCCCACCTATACCCCATCCTCTAAACAAACTCGTCATCTACAGTGCGCCATATAGTAGTAATGCCACCCACTTGGTGCCCCACACCATAATAGCGCCCCCTTTGTGCACCCATACAATAATAGTGCCCCCTTTATGCCCCCATATACTAATGTTGCCATTAACAGGCCCGCTTCTCTTCCAGGCCCAGTTGTGATTGTAGTGGTTGCTACCTGACCCAGATGGGAGACGGACCCACTGATAACAGTGGGCTGATATTTTTATCCTCAGACAGGAGACCCTGTGGGGATGGTGGCCCTGGGCATTTGCCCAGTTTGAACCCCATCCTAACACCAACCCTGTAGAAAAGTGTTCTAACAGACGTCACAGGTGTAGCGCGGCCACGGGGGTGGTCATGGGAATGATGGTGTCACGTACTCTATGCCTTCGGCTCCCTCGGTCTCCAGGACATTGAGAGTTACTCGTTAGGGCGTCTCCCGGCCTGGCAGACTGAGGCAATTATTTAGTTCAGCCTGGGATAGTTGACCTTTGTCCGTAATTAGAGTTTCCTTGCCTGGTGATTTCCCTTGTTTTGAGACTCCCCTGAGCGACTTGCTTTTTGACTTTTTGTGACCTAACCTCGGCTGGACTCCTGACTTGTCTTTGCCTTCTGACTTTTGTTTTTCCGTACTTTCCCGGTTTGACCCTGCCTGCCTTTTGCATCCGAAAGACGAGGGGCTCCGACCCTGTATCGACTACCATCAGCTTAACAATATTACTATAAAGAACCAACACAGCTCATCCCCGATCTATTTAATCGGGTTCAGGGGGCCAAATGGTTCTCTAAGTTTGGCATGCGGGGTGGGGGGGGGGGCTTATAACCTGATTAGAGTTTATAAGGGGGATGAGTGGAAGACTGCCTTTAACACCCCCAAAGGGCACTTTAAGTACATGGTGATGCCCTTCAATCTATGTAATGTGCCAGCTGTGTTCCAGACTTTCATAAATTATATTTTTAGAGACTATCTGGGGCTCTTCTTGGTGGTATACTTAGATGACATTTTGGTGTTTTCCAAAGACTGGGACTCGAACGTCAAACATGTCAGGACTGTCCTCCACATTCTCTGGGCCAATAATTTGTTCGCTAAATTTGAAAAATGTAGTTTTGGTATTCAAGAGATGCCTTTCATGGGACGCATCCTTAGCCCTGAGGATTTCCGCATGGATCCTGCCAGGCTCCAGGCGGTATCTGACTGGGTTCGGCCTGTTCCCTGAAAGCCCTCCAAAGGTTTTTAGGGTTCGCTAATTATTACAGACGTTTTATCGAAAAATTTTCAGTAATTGCCAAACCCCTTACTGACCTCACCCGTAAAAGTGCGGATCTCCTCCACTGGTCTCTGTAGGCGGTCCGAGCCTTCGAGCTCCTTAAGGGGTGCTGTTCCTCTGCCCCGGTACTAATCCAACCGGATTATACTCAACCCTTTATTGTGGAGGTGGATGCTTCCGAGGTGGGTGTGGGAGCAGTATTGTCTCAGGGTCCTACTTCTCACTCACCTCCGACCCTGTGCCTTCTTTTCCCATAAGTTCTTTCCCACTGAGCAAAATTATGATGTGGGTAATCGGGAACTGCTGGCCATCAAATGGGCCTTGGAGGGATGGCACCATTTTCTCGAAGGGGCAAGACATCGGGTCACAGTCCTCACTGACCATAAAAATGTAGTCTTTCTAGATTCAGCCAAGAGACTCAAACCCAGACAGACTAGATGGGCTCTATTTTTTACCAGGTTCAATTTTGTTCTTACCTACAGGCCTGGTTCAAAGAATATTAAAGCGGATACTTTGTTCCGTAGTTTTCTGGCCACCCCTCCGCCTGAGACCAAACCCGAAGGAGTATTGCTTCCTGGTGCGGTACTGGCAACCGTAGACTCTGACCTGACCACAGAGATCACGGCCAGCCAGGACTCTGCCCCTTCCAGAGGGCAAATTGTTTGTACCCCTAGACCTCCGGCTGAGGCTCCTCCAGGAGTGTCATGACTCAGTCCAGTCAGGTCACCCAGGCATCTCTGGTACCAGGGACCTTGTCATCCGTGGTTTCTGGTGGCCAGGGCTGCTACGGGATGTCCGAGTCTACGTGGTCTCATGTGAGACCTGCGCCCGGTCTAAAACTCCCAGATCCCGACCTGCAGGCTTGCTGTGTCCTTTGCCGGTGCCCGAAGGACCCTGGACCCATCTAGCCATGGATTTTATCACCGATCTGCCTTCATCCCAGGGCAGGTCGGTGATCTGGGTAGTTGTAGACCGGTTTAGTAAAATGGCCCACTTCATTCCCCTGAAGAAATTGCCCAATGCTAAAGAGTTAACCTCTTTATTAAACATATTTTACGTTTGCACGGGGTACCGGTTAACATCGTCTCTGACAGGGGGGTCCAATTTGTATCATTGTTTTGGAGGGCGTCCTGCAAGCAGTTAGGACTAGACTTGTCCTTTTCATCGGGCTTTCATCCAGAAACTAATGGCCAGACTGAGAGGACCAATCAGTCTCTGGAACAGTATCTCAGATGTTTCGTGGCCGACGCTCAGGATAAATGGTTCAGGTTTTTGGTGCTTGGGTAACTTGCCCTCAATAATCACATCAGCACATCGTCAGGAGTTTCTTTGCTAATTATGGTTTTAATCCCCGGTTTTCTTCATTTTCCCCATGTGTATCAGATAACCCTGAAGTGGAGCTTCTCACTGGGAAATTGAGGGTCATCTGGGACCACGTCCAGAGTAATCTCAGGGCAGCCCAGGACCACCAGCGGCTTCAAGCCAATAAAAGACGTTCGGCTAATCCTGATTTCTCGGTGGGAGATCCGGTTTGGTTATCTTCCAAGAACCTCTGCCTGAGGGTACCCTCCTGAAAGTTCACCCCCAGGTACATCGGTCCTTATGAAGTCATGGAGAGGATCAACCCCGTCTCTTTACGCTTAAAATTACCCCCCCCCCCTTCTTCGCATCCACGATGTGTTTCATTCCTCCCTTCTGAAAAGATTTGTTCCCCCCCCATCCTTCCCATAGGGAAACCGCCATCCCAGTTTTAACATCCGAGGGACAGGAGTTTGAGGTGGCCAGGTTGCTGGACAGTAGAAAGGTTCAGGGATCTATCCAGTACCTGGTCCATTGAAAAGGATATAGTCCAGTGGAAAGGACTTGGGTCCCAGTCCGAGATTTCCACGCTCGGACCCTTATAAAAAACTTTCATAAAAAGTATCCGAATAGACCTGGTACGGGGGTTGAGGGTCCAGTGGCCCCTCGTAAAAGGGGGGTACTGTCACGTACTCTCCAGGACATCGAGAGTTACTTGCTCGGGCGTCGCCCGGCCTGGCAGACTGAGGCAGTCTGCAGCCAATAGGAGCTCATGAGCGTCAGGCCAATCAAAGCCTGGCTGATGTTCCTGAGCTCCCGTCCTCACCTTATTTAGTTCAGCCTGGGATAGTAGGCCTTTGTCTGTAATTAGAGTTTCCTTGCCTTGTGCTTTCCCTTGTTTTCAGACTCCCCTTGCTTTTTGACATCTTGTGACCTGACCTCGGCTGGTCTCTTGATGTAAAGGATCTGCCAGACACAGCTTCTGTGTCGACCCCCGTGGTTAATCAGTCTGCACCTGCTCCTAGGTCTGATAGAGTGACTCGATCTGCTACCACTCAGGTTGGTAGGCTCAGGAGTGGGAGAACCTATCACAGCCTGGCCAGACGGTTCTAGCTCCCGCCCTCGGTCTATTTATACCTTCATTTCCTGCTTGACTTTGCCTGTGATTCTCTCCTGTTTCCTGGTTCTGCTGCTCCTGCTATTATTATTGACCTTGCTTCATTTTAACCCTGGCTTTACTGACTACAATCCTGATCTGCGTTTGGTACCTCGTACACTCCTGGTTTGACTCGGCTCGTTCACTACTCCTGTTGCTCACGGTGTTGTCGTGGGCAACTGTCCCATTTCCCTTAGCTTCTGTGTACCCTTGTCTTTTTGTCTGTCATGCACATATTGAGCATAGGGACCGTCGCCCAGTTGTACGCCGTCGCCTAGGACGGGCCGTGCAAGTAGGCAGGGATTGAGTGGCGGGTAGATTAGGGCTCAACTGTCTGTCTCCCTACCCCATCATTACATAATCACAGGCCCGTATACCTTTTCTACCCTGGTCCCTGACACAACTATGGACCTCCTTGAGACCCTGGCTCAGCAAATGCAGGGCCTCTCCCTACAGGTCCAAGCCCTGGCTCAGAGGGGCAACCAGCGTGGTGCTACCCTGGTAGTGCCACCCACCTCACCTCTAGAACCCCAGCTCAAGTTGCCTGACCGGTTCTCAGGGGACCGGAAGACTTTTTTCTCCTTTTGGGAGAGTTGTAGGCTCTATTTTCGTCTAAGGCCCCACTCCTCGGGTTCTGAGAGCCAGTGAGTGGGTAAAATTATGTCCCGGCTCCAGGACGGGCCCCAAGAATGGGCCTTTTCCTTGGCTCCTGACGCCCCTGAACTTTACTCTGTTGATCTTTTTTTTTCTGCTCTTGGGCTCCTATATGGCGAGGTAGATGTCGTTCATCGGGAACTGTGCATAGTATGGGCCCAGGTTCAAAAGAACCTAGAGGTGTCCCAGAGCATACAAAAGACTGAGGCAAATAGAAGACGTTCTGCTAACCCCTTGTTTGTGGGTGGGGTTCTGGTGTGGCTGTCTTCAAAAAATTTGCGCCTTAAAGTCACGTCCAAAAAATTTGCTCCCCGGTATATAGGGCCGTACAAGGTCATTGAGGTCCTTAACCCTGTCTCCTTCCGACTGGAGTTACCCCCGTCTTTTCGAATACACAACGTGTTTCATGCCTCCCTCCTGAAACGCTGCTCCCCGTCATTGGCTACCTCGAGGAAATCTCTGGTCCCTGTTCTCACCCCTGAAGGGGTAGAATTCGAGGTGGCCAAGATTGTGGACAGCAGGATAGTCCAAAGCTCATTGGAGAGGATACGGGCCTGAGGAGAGGACTTGGGTACCTGCCCGGGATGTTTACGCTGGGGTATTGCTCAGAAGGTCCCATCTTCGGTTCCCCAATAAGCCAGGTCCACCTAGAAAGGGTCCAGTGGCCCCTCATAAAAGGGGGGGTACTGTAAGGAACCAGTATCCCCTTCCTTTGATTCCTGATCTCTTCAATCAGGTTCAGGGGGCCCAATGATTCTTTAAGTTTGATCTTCGGGGGGCTTATAACCTTATCCGCATCAGAGAGGGGGATGAGTGGAAGACTGCGTTTAACACGCCCGAAGGTCATTTCGAATACCTCGTCATGCCCTTTGGGTTGTGTAATGCTATTGCGGTCTTCCAGAATTTCATAAATGAGATTTTAAGAGACTACCTGGGGATATTTCTTGTAGTGTACCTTGATGACATACTTGTGCTTTCCAAGGACTGGTCCTCCCACATTGAGCATGTCAGGAAGGTGCTCCAGGCACTTTGGGAAAACAAACTCTTTGCTAAAACCGAAAAATGGGTGTTTGGGGTGCAGGAGATACAATTTTTGGGTCAAATCCTCACTCCTAATGAATTCCGCATGGACCCTGCCAAGGTTCAGGCTGTGGCTGAATGGGTCCAACCTGCCTCCCTGAAGGCGTTAGAGTGCTTCCTGGGGTTTGCTAATTATTAGAGGAGATTTATTGCTAACTTCTCGGTCATCGCTAAGCCTCTTATGGATCTTACTCGCAAAGGTGCTGATCTCCTCCACTCGCCTCCGGAGGCGGTTCAGGCTTTTGAGGTCCTTAAGAAGTGCTTTATCTCGGCCCCACTGCTGAATCAGCCTAACCAAATGGAGTCATTCATCGTGGAGGTTGACGCCTCCAAGATGGGAGTGGGTGCTGTCTTGTCCCAGGGTACCAGGTCCCACACCCATCTTCGTCCCTGCGCCTACTTCTCCAGGAAGTTCTCGCACACTGAGAGTAACTATGACATTGGCAACCGCGAACCCTTAGCCATTAAATTGGCATTTGAAGAGTGGCGCCACTTCCTGGAGGGGGCTAGGCACCAGGTAACGGTCCTTACCGACCACAAGAATCTGGTTTTCCTAGAATCTGCCCGGAAGCTAAACCCGAGGCAAGCTCGATGGGCGTTGTTTTTTACTAGATTAAACTTTTTGGTCACCTATAGGGCTGGGTCTAAAAATATTAAAGCTGATGCACTGTCGCGTAGCTTCATGGCCAGCCCTCCTTCGGAGGAAGATCCTGCTTGTGTTTTGACCCCAGGTATAATCATTTCCTCTGTTGCTTCTCACTTAGTCTCCGAAATTGCGGCTGATCAAGGTTAATCTCCCGGGAATCTTCCTGAGAACAAGCTGTTTGTTCCCCTGCAATTCCGGCTAAGGGTACTCAGGGAAATTTATGACTCTGCACTATTTGGCCATCCAGGCATCCTGGGTACCAAGCACCTCATTGCCAGAAACTATTGGTGGCCTGGGTTGCCTAAAGATGTTAAGGCCTACGTCGCCGCTTGTGAAATTTATGCTAGGTCCAAGACTCCCAGGTCCCGACCAGCGGGCTTACTATGTTCTTTGTCCATTCCCCAGAGACCTTGGACCCATATCTCCATGGATTTTATCACCGATCTGCCTCCATCTCAAGGCAAGTCGGTGGTGTGGGTTGTAGTAGACCGCTTCAGAAAGATGTGCCACTTTGTGCCCCTTAAGAAACTACCCAATGCTAAGACGTTAGCTACCTTATTTGTCAAACACATCCTGCGTCTCCATGGGGTTCCTGTAAATATTGTTTCTGACAGAGGGGTACAATTTGTTTCATTGTTTTGGAGAGCTTTCTGTAATAAGTTGGAGATTGATCTGTCCTTCTCCTCGGCCTTCCATCCTGAAACTAATGGCCAAACCGAGAGGACTAATCAGTCTCTAGAACAATATTTAAGGTGTTTTATCTCTGACTGTCAATATGATTGGGTCTCCTTCATTTCCCTTACCGAATTTTCCCTTAATAACCGGGTCAGTAACTCGTCAGGGGTCTCCCCCTTTTTCTGTAATTTTGGGTTTAATCCACGGTTCTCGTCCGTTTCACCAGGTGGTTCCAACAATCCCAAGGTAGATGTCGTTCATCGGGAACTGTGCACAATCTGGGCCCAGGTTCAGAAGAACCTAGAGGTGTCCCAGAGCATACAAAAGACTCAGGCAGATAGAAGACGTTCTGCTAACCCCTTGTTTGTGGTCGGGGATCTGATGTGGCTGTCTTCAAAAAATTTGTGCATTAAAGTCCCGTCCAAAAAATGTTCTCCCCGGTATATAGGGCCGTACAAGGTCATTGAGGTCCTTAACCCTGTCTCCTTCCGACTGGAGTTACCCCAGTCTTTTCGAATACACAACGTGTTTCATGCCTCCCTCCTGAAACGCTGCTCCCCGTCCTTGGCTACCTCGAGGAAATCTCTGGTCCCTGTTCTCACCCCTGAAGGGGTAGAATTCGAGGTGGCCAAGATTGTGGACAGCAGGATGGTCCAAGGCTCCCTCCAGTACCTGGTCCAATGGAGAGGATACGGGCCTGAGGAGAGGACTTGGGTACCTGCCCGGGATGTTCACGCTGGGGTATTGCTCAGGAGGTTCCATCTTCGGTTCCCCAATAAGCCAGGTCCACCTAGAAAGAGTCCAGTGGCCCCTCATAAAAGGCGGGGTACTGTAAAGGATCTGCCAGACACAGCTTCTGTGTCGACGCTCGCGGTTAATCAGTCTGCACCTGCTCCTAGGTCTGATAGAGTGACTCGATCTGCTAACACTCAGGCTGATAGGCTCAGGAGTGGGAGAACCTATCACAGCCTGGCCAGACGGTTCGACGTTTAGGTCGGGTCGTACAAGTAGGTAGGGAAAAAGGTTTGAGAAAAACAGGGACCTCACTGTTCACTGTTCACGCAGTTAAAACAAACCCCCCCAAAATATGGCGTAATTGCTGTTTTTTTGCCTATTTCACATCACAAAAATTTTTTGATTCAGCTTCCCAGTATATTATGCTGTAGAATAAATGGTGCTATGAAAAACTACAACTTGTCCCGCAAAACACAAGCTCTCATATGGCTATGTCGACGAAAAAATACAAAAACAGTTATGGCTTTCGGAAGACGGGAAGGAAAAGGCTAAAATGAAAACACTCAAATTGGCCGTGTCCTTAAGAGGTTAAAGTTTATTCAATATACAGTAAAAATGTCTACAACTTTCTAATATACTTATACTTTGTGTTTCATTGTTCGGTCATTTAGAGGCTAAAAATCTGTGACAGGACCCATCAGGGAATGGGTAAGGTGAGTTTTATTTTTATTGGTGCAAAGAGGGCCTAACTTATCCATGATAAAACACAGGGGGCCTGACTTATCTATGGTAAAACACAGGGGCCTAACTTATCTATGGTAAAACACAGGGGGCCTAACTTATCTATGGTAAAACACAGGGGGTCTAACTTATCTATGGTAAAACACAGGGGGCCTAACTTATCTATGGTAAAACACAGGGGGGCTTAACTTATCTATGGTAAAACACAGGGGGCCTAACTTATCTATGGTGAAACACAGGGGCCTAACTTATCTATGGTAAAACACAGGGGGCCTAACTTATCTATGGTAAAACACAGGGGGGACTAACTTATCTATGGTAAAACACAGGGGCCTATCTTATCTATGGTAAAACACAGGGGGCCTAACTTATCTATGGTAAAACACAGGGGGCCTAACTCATCTATGGTAAAACACAGGGGCCTAACTTATCTATGTTAAAACACAGGGGGCCTAACTTATCTATGGTAAAACACAGGGGCCTAACTTATCTATGGTAAAACACAGGGGGCCTAACTTATCTATGGTAAAACACAGGGGCCTAACTTATCTATGGTAAAATACAGGGGCCTAACTTATCTATGGTAAAACACAGGGGCCTAACTTATCTATGGTAAAACACAGGGGGGCCTAACTTATCTATGGTAAAACACAGGGGGCCTAACTTATCTATGGTAAAACACAGGGGCCTAACCAGGGCCGGCCCTAGGATAGATGGCGCCCATTGCGAAATGATCTTTCGGCGCCCCACCCCATCATTAAAAAAAAATTCCCCATAAAAACAATTATAATGCCTCTTTAGTGCCCCCAGACAGTATAATAATAATATTTAACAATATAATATATTACAACCCCTTCAAGGACACAGTATATTGTCCTCTAATTGTGCCCACAGTATTATGCCCCCTGTAGTACCCCTACACAGTATAATGTCCGCTTAGTGGCCCCCACACAGTATAGTGCCCCCCTGTAGATTTTGCCATATAGCCTCCCTCTAGACAGTGCCATAATCCCCCACCTCCTTTTTGTAGATCGTGCCATACAGCCCCCCCACCTCCCCCTTGTAGACAGTGCCATACAGTCCCCCACCTCCCCCTGGTAGACCGTGTCCCCAAACAAAAACAAAAATTTTACTCACCTAGGCCCCGTTCCCATGACGAACTGAGCTGCTCCACGATGGGATCCTGTGGCCTAGTACAGAGTTTCCCAACCTTTTCGGACCCGAGGCAGGACTGGAAAAATAAAATTTCCTCAGGGTCCCCCTACCAAAAATAGTTCTGAGAAAGACAGAAAAAAGGCTGAGAACAAGCACTACACTCGTAGGGTTTGTTCACACACATTTTTTTAAGGCAAAAAAATCTGCCCCAAAATTCCTTCAGGAACTGACAGCGTTGTTTGACCTTTTTTTTGTGTTTTTTCTTAAGCTGTTGAAGCGAATGCAAAAGACGCAGGAAAAAAAAGCTCCAAACGAGCGCCGCAGGTATTTTCTGCCTCCTATTAATTTCAATTGGAGGTCAGAGGCGGAAACCACTTGAAGACCATCAGCCCCCCACTCACAGTAAAATGACCATCAGCCCCCCACTCACAGTAAAATGACCATCATCCCACCACTCACAGTAAAATGACCATCAGCCCACCACTCACAGATTCCCCCTGTAGGTAGCGCCACACAGCCCCTTGTAGGTAGCGCCACACAGCCTCTTGTGGGTAGCGCCACACAGCCCCTTGTGGGTAGCGCCACACAGCCCCTTGTGGGTAGTGCCACACAGCCCCTTGTGGGTAGCATCACACAGTCCCTTTTGTAGGTAACACCACACAGCCCCCTTGTGGGTAGCGCCACAAAGCCCCCTTGTGGGTAGCGCCACACAGCCCCTTGTAGATAGCGCCACACAGCCCCCTTGTAGGGAGCACCACACAGCCCCCTGTAGGGAGTGCCGCACAGCCCCCTGTAGGGAGTGCCGCACAGCCCCCTGGTAGAAAGTGCCGCACAGCCCCCTGGTAGGAAGTGCCGCATAGCCCCCCTGCTAGAGAGTGCCGCACAGCCCCCTGCTAGGGAGTGCCACACAGCCCACAGCCCCCCTGTACGTAGAGCAAGGACTACGAAATGACCCTGATAGCTGGCGGGCAATAGACATTCAAAAAAGGACAACTGTGCAGGAGCACACAAAATACCCAGCTTTCCCAGCTAACAAATAAATGTGTGGAAATAAACTAAGATATAACTTTTATTTAGTCTAGGTAAAGGATTAATCCTCTTAGCTAGATTAAATAAAAATTATATCTTAGTTTATTTCCACACATTTATTTGATAGCTGGGAAAGCTGGGTATTTTGTGTGCTCCTGCACAGTTGTCCTTTTTTGTAGGTAGTGCCACTCAGCGCACACCCCGCTGTAGATTGAAACCCCCCCACCCCCTTCCAGTATAGATAGCGCCACTGTAGCTCCCTGAAGGAGCGGAATCCCCATGTGGCCAGGGATACTGCTCCTGCAGCGCTGCTTGATGTCTCTGTTCATATATGGACAGTGACATCAGGGGAAACTCCTGAAGCGGAATCCTCGTCCCCAGCGTTGCTGACGATGTGACCTTCGCTTCCACTCCAGGAGAAGCTCCTGTCGTCTGTGTCCATGACGTCATTAGCTTCTCATGGAGTGGAATCCCTGGTCATAGCGTCTGCAACGCTGTGACCGGGGATTCCACTTCAGGAGTTTCCCCTGATGTCACTGTCCATATATAAGTTCCTCGGGCAGTATAATGGTAGATCGTTGTGGATGTCGCAGGTACAGGAGATGGGCGAGTTGGAGCTGTTTACTGACGCGGCAGGGTCTAGTGGTTTTGGCGCGTATGCAGGAGGACAATGGTGTGCGGGGAACTGGCCGGACAGCTGGGTGACTGGTGGTCTTACGCGAAATCTGGCCCTGCTCGAGCTGTTCCCCATCGTGGTGGCGGTGACCATTTGGGGGGATAGGCTCAGGGATAAAAAGGTTCGTGTCCACTGCGATAACATGGGGGTGGTGTTAGCAATTAACAACTTATCAGCATCTTCTCCACCGGTGGTTCAGTTGTTGCGTCACCTAGTTTTGGTGTGCTTGTCTTTAAACACGTGGGTGGTTGCGGTGCATGTACCTGGGGTTTCCAATTATATTGCTGATGCTCTTTCTCGCTCGCAGTGGGATCGTTTTCGTCAAATGGCACCGGGAGCGGAGCTGGTCGGTTTAGCTTGCCCGGAACATCTCTGGGGTCTGGTTTCGGTCCCGTGGAACGGTTGATTGAAAGGTCATTGGCTAGCGTGACTTGGAGCGCTTATTCGGCGTGTTGGCAGAGTGGGAGGAGTGGGTAAGAGTGTTGGGTAACGTCAGCACGGCGCAAGACAGGTTGGTGCCATTATTGTACTGGTTGGGGGATGCTTGGGAGGCGGGGTTTTCCCCGGCAAAAGTGAATCGTTTTGTTGCTGGTTTGGCGTTTGGATTCAAATTACGGGGTTTTCAGGATGTGTCCAAACATTTTTTAGTAAGGCAAGCTCTAAAAGGTTTGCGTCGGGGCAGGGCGGTAGCAGATCAGAGGCAACCCGTTTCTTTTTCCCTCCTTGGGTCGTTGGGAGCATCGCTGGGGGCTGTTTGTAATTTGCCTGATGAGGTAGTCTTGTTCCGTTTGGCTTTTTCCCTCGCGTTTTTCGGAGCACTCAGAATTAGGGAGTTTGTTTCTCCTAGTGCGGCTAGGGCTGGGGGATTGCGGCAGGCGGACATGGGGCTATATGAGGATAGACTCGAGTTGTTTTTGCGGCGGTCCAAGACTGATCAAGCGGGTCGGGGTAAGCGGATAGTGTTGTTTGCCCTCCCAGGGTCGGCGATGTGTCCAGTTGCTTGTATGGTGGCTTTTAAGCCACTGGTTGGGGTGCCTGAGTCGCCATTGCTCCGTCATGAGAATGGCTCGTTTTTGCCCAGGTATCAATTTGGTGCGGTGTTTAAGAAATGCTTGGCTGCGGTTGGCGTGGGGCAGGGGTATTACTCGTCTCACTCGTTCAGGATCGCCGCTGCTACTGAGGCGGGGCGTTGGACGACGAGGGTGTGCAGCGCATCGGCCGGTGGGAGTCCAACAGGTTTCGGACTTATGTGCGCCCTCATTTGTTGTGAGTCGGTAAGGTAGCTTTGATTGTTTGACATGTGCGGTTTTGTTCTTTCTTTTCAGATCACCACCCTTGCTTAGTGTGGATTTTAGGACTTTCTTTTGTGCACTGGGGGGCATTGCGGGCGCACGTTCGCCCAGATGGCCGCCAGCTTCGCATTCTGCGGCACGATGCGGTTTTACACTGGCTGGGCCTCCGAGGTATGTTGTGGAGCCGGGTACTTGCTGAGTTTCAGACATACTCTCAGTTAGATAGGGTTCCGGAGGTTCTGGTGTTACATGCGGGTGGGGAATGATCTGGGGGTGCGCCCGTTTCGCGAGTTAGTGCGGGATATTAAACACGATCTGTTGTGTTAATGGGCATCTTATCCTCACCTGGTGATTGTTTGGTCGGACATCGTTCCGAGGAAGTTTTGGCGTTTGGCAAGATCGGTTGAGAGGGTCAATAAAGCCCGTATTAAGGTAAACCGGGCGGTGTCACGTTTTGTTGCTAGGAACGGAGTCAGGAGTCGGTAATTATTGGAGGAGTGATGGAGTACATTTGACCCAGGTTGGAATTGATATGTGGAGCCTGGCTTTAGCAGAAGGAATTGAGAGGGCGGTGGTGGTTTGGAGGGACTCACAGGCTTAAGGTGGTCAAGGCCTGTTTCGCTGTGGTGGGGGGAGTCCTTGAGGTTGGTCAGTACAAAATGGTGGGGGGGTCGCATCGGGGGTATGCGTCCCCCAAAAAATGGTAGATCATTTGAAGACTTCATAGGGTGTTATCCCTTTGAAGTGGTCTTCTGGTGGTTGGAGCCATCTGCAGGGGTGAGCGGTGCTTCCGAGCTGGTTTACGGCTGGAGGTAAATAGTTGGTGGTGGTGTGCAGATGGCTAATTTAAAGGAAATCCGAAAAATGGCTTCAAGGACTTCCCCTGCTCTGTTTAGTGTTAATTGACCCATGTTGGGTCATGTGAATTATAGTAGGAATTCTCTGGTCGAATTCCTAAAAGAGTTATCCGAATGTTTCGGATTAAATTGCATTTAATTAATGTTAAATAAATAAACGGCTGCTGTGGCCATTTCACATCCAACCTCGGTTGTCACGTGTCTTTATTGGGAAGGGGGCGAAAGAAGGGGAATAAAGGTAAAATGGTTACTCAGCACATGACTCTACTTAGGCTAGTCAAGATGGCTCTGTCCTCTCTACCTCCTGACAGATACACAAAGATATATTCTGCAGATTATTACACCACTGACCTCTCTGGAGATCTGCAGAACATTGCTCCTCTATCTCCTGACAGATACAGAGTGATATATTCTGCAGATTACTACACCACTGACCTCTCTGGAGATCTGCAGAACATTGCTCTGTCCTCTCTATCTCCTGACACATACATAGTGATATATTCTGCAGATCATTACCCCACTGACCTCACTGGAGATTTGCAGAACATTACTCTGTCCTCTCTACCTGTTGATAGATACATAGTGATATATTCTGCAGATTATTACACCACTGACATCTCTAGAAATCTGCAGAACATCGCTCCTCTACATCCTGACAAATACATAGTGATGTATTCTGCAGATTATTACACCACTGACATCTCTAGAAATCTGCAGAACATCGCTCCTCTACCTCCTGACAGATACATAGTGATATATTCTGCAGATTATTACACCACTAACCTCGCTGGAGATCTGCAGAACATTGCTCTGTCCTCTCTACCTCCTGACAGATACATAGTGATATATTCTGCAGATTATTACACCACTGACCTCTCTAGAGAATCGCAGAACATTGCTCCTCTACCTCCTGACAGATACATAGTGATATATTCTGCAGATTATTACACCACTGACTTCTCTGGAGATCTGCAGAATATTGCTCTCTCCTCTCTACCGCCTGACAGATACATAGTGATATATTCTGCAGATTATTACACCACTGACCTCTATGGAGATCTGCAGAACATTGCTCCTCTACCTCCTGACAGATACATAGTGATATATTCTGCAGATTATTTCACCACTGACATCTCTGGAGATCTGCAGAATATTGCTCCTCTACCTCCTGACAGATACATAGTGATATATTCTGCAGATTATTACACCACTGACTACTCTAGAGATCTGCAGAACATTGCTCCTCTACCTCCTGACAGATACATAGTGATATATTCTGCAGATTATTACACCACTGACCTCTCTGGAGATCTGCAGAACATTGCCCTGTCCTCTCTACCTCCTGACAGATACATAGTGATATGTTCTGCAGATTATTACACCACTGACCTCTCTGGAGATCTGCAGAACATTGCTCTGCTCTCTACCTCCTGACAGATACATAGTGATATATTCTGCAGATTATTACACCACTGACCTCTCTAGAGATCTGCAGAGCATTACTCCTCTACCTCCTGACAGATACATAGTGATATATTCCGCAGATTATTACACCACTGACCTCTCTGGAGATCTGCAGAACATTGCTCCTCTACCGCCTGACAGATACATAGTGATATATTCTGCAGATTATTACACCACTGACCACTCTACAGATCTGCAGAACATTGCTCCTCTACCTCCTGACAGATACATAGTGATATATTCTGCAGATTATTACACCACTGACCTCTCTGGAGAGCTGCAGAACATTGCTCCTCTACCTCCTGACAGATACATAGTGATATATTCTGCAGATTATTACACCACTGACCTCTCTAGAGATCTGCAGAACATTGCTCCTTTACCCCCTGACAGATACATAGTGATATATTCTGCAGATTATTACACCACTGACCTTTCTAGAGATCTGCAGAACATTGCTCCTCTACCTCCTGACAGATAAATAGTTTTATATTCTGCAGATTATTACACCACTGACTTCCCTAGAGATCTGCAGAACATTGCTCCTCTACCTCCTGACAGATACATAGTGATATATTCTGCAGATTATTACACCACTGACTTCTCCAGAGATCTGCAGAACATTGCTCTTCTACCTCCTGACAGATACATAGTGATATATCCTGCAAATTATTACACCACTGACCTCTCTAGAGATCTGCAGAACATTGCTCCTCTGCCTCCTGACAGATACATAGTGATATATTCTGCAGATTATTACACCACGGATTTCTCTAGAGATCTGCAGAACATTGCTCCTGTACCTCCTGATAGATACATAGTGATATATTCTGCAGATTATTACACCACTGACCTCTCTGGAGATCTGCAGAACATTGCTCTGCTCTCTACCTCCTGACAGATACATAGTGATATATTCTGCAGATTATTACAACACTGACCTCTCTGGAGATCTGCAGAACATTGCCCTGTCCTCTCTACCTCCTGACAGATACATAGTGATATGTTCTGCAGATTATTACACCACTGACCTCTCTGGAGATCTGCAGAACATTGCTCTGCTCTCTACCTCCTGACAGATACATAGTGATATATTCTGCAGATTATTACACCACTGACCTCTCTAGAGATCTGCAGAACATTACTCCTCTACCTCCTGACAGATACATAGCGATATATTCTACAGATTATTACACCACTGACGTCTCTGGAGATCTGCAGAATATTGCTCTGTCCTCTCTACCTGCTGATAGATACATAGTGATATATTCTGCAGATTATAACACCACTGACCTCTCTGGAGATCTGCAGAATATTGCTCTGTCCTCTCTACCTCCTGATAGATACTTATTGATATATTCTGCAGATTATTACACCTGACTTTTCCATACCCTTATGATCCCTGTAGAGAAAAAGCCCCCTGGATAAATTCCCCAATATATATATGAAAACACTAAAAATTGTAAAGAAAATATATGTTTATTCCAGAATCCAGTAGAATTGCTGTGCGGTTTTCTCCGGCCCTTTAACATGTGATGATCTGTGACATGAAGAAGAGGAGGGTCCTTCTTCACACGTGGATATGGCCGCCAGTCCACCCTTACACAGCTCAGTCCTGGATCATAAGAGAGCGTAAAACATTTTTCTATTTTTTCACAGTTGTATCCTAGAAAAGACAAAAAATCTGAATTAGCCCAAAAATTCACAAAACCTTCACCACAAGGAGATGAAGACGGAGCAGAAGACGTCGGACTTACCGGATCTCGCTTCTGTTCTGCACATCACTGGTTCTCAGCGCTGGAGGAGTCTTCATTACAATTTCAGATGGTTTAGGTGGTAAAGACCACCATGTTGGGGTGACAAAAGATGGTGAATGGGCCCCGAGCGACAGATGGAACAGAACAGGCCTCTTTCTCTCCCGGGGGTTCGGGGCCCTGATGGTAAATGGGCCCCGAGTGTCAGATGAATTAAAATGCCCACTTTCTCTTCCGGGGGTTTGAGGCCCTGGTGGTAACGGTAACCCCCGAAAGGTCCTCCATCTCCACATCCTCTGGAAGTTTGCGTCCGCGAACTTCCTTTTTGTCTTTCTTATCCTCCATATCCTCCATCTCTATATCATCAGGAAATTGACGTCCGCCAACCTCCATTTTCTCGTCCTCCTCCACGTCCTCCATCTCTACATCATCAGGAAATTGACGTCCGCCAACCTCCATTTTCTCTACAATCCTCATCTTGAAAAACATCTTCACTATCCTCCTCTTCATCAAAGACACCTTCATGATGAGAGCCAGCAAGAGAAACCGACACCGTGGTCAATGTGTGACCCCAATTTATAGACTTGATGATGTCATAAGATGTTTACACATCCAGATTAAGAGGTGTAGAGAAATAGAATCTGCCCGCATTCTAGATGACATCACAAGAAGCGTATCTCAGTGATCCGGTGGCCATATAAAACGTAATATGGTACAAGAATACAGACAGTAGGGTCACACTACACCCTCTGGGGAAGTCTCTATCATCTCAAAGAATTCTCAAATCAATGTGGTCAATTCCACTGGCTTTCTTAAACGTAATCGCACCCATAAAACGTACAACACGGGCATTTACATATACAGTAAAAATGAAACAAAACCATTTTTTTCATAAAAAGTGGGTTTTATTTTGTACAAGTGGGAAAAAAAATACACATATGTGGTATCGCCACGATAGTAACGACCAGAGCAATAAAGTTAACATAGTATTTAAACAGCATGGTGAAGACCGTAAAAAAAATAAAAAAAATACCCCCCACAAAAAATATAATAAAAGTTAACCAATATATCATATGTACCCAAAAATGGTGCCATTAACTTGTCTGGCAAAAAAAAAAGCCCTTATACAGCGATATTGACGAAACAATACAAAAATTACCGCTCTTGGAAAGCGGAGATGCAAAAACAAAATTATTTTTGTTTAAAAATATTTTTAATGTGCAACTAAAATTTATATTCACCAAACCCGGTGAATTGCACAACAAGCAGAGCAGATGAGGCCTCTTTTAGCCTTTAAGGTTAACAGCCAGGAGCGGCGGCGTGATGCAGTGATTGAAAGTCTGTAAGTCTGTATCCTACAAAACAGAGAACGGCAGGGGTCTCTGTCATAGAGTTCAACTAGATCCGCGTCCTGATAGGCCGTATAAGCCCTAAGTCGACAAAGTCAATAGCGAGCGCAGCATCTAAGTGGTTGACAGAGGGAGGGGGCTTCTTCTATACAATAGCAGGTGATCGCGGGGGTGCCAATGGTTGCTATGGCAACTGGAGGCCTAACAATGGCCTCCTGGTCTGCCATGTACAGAAGCCTATTAGGCCCTGCCAGAATGCAGTGTATTATACCAGCTAAGACGTGATTGGATCCTCAAGTCCCCTAGTGGAACAAAAAAGTAAAAAAATGCTTTGGAAAAATAAAAAAATAAAAACTGCCACTCTTTCTTTATAAAGTCATTATTAGAAAAATATATAAAACTATACACAACTGGTATTGCCACATCCATAAATACACAAAAATAATCACATCATTTATCCTGCGCGGTAAACACTGTAAGAAAAATATTTTTAAAAATTACAGATATTCTGTTTTTGGTCACATCTTCTCCAAAACATTGGAATATAAAGCTACCAAAAAAATTTACCCCAAGATGGTACCAATAAAAACTACAGCATGTCCCGCAAAAAACGTGCCCTCACAGCTCTGCGGATGGAAAAATAAAAAGTTATGGCTCTCAGAATATGGCAACTTTATGTAAGTGTTTTTATTGTGAAAAAGAAGTAAAACATAAAAAAAACTATATAAATTTGGAATGGCCGTAATCGCAGTTATCCGCCGAATAAAGTTAACATGTCGTTTATACCACCCGGTGAACGCTGTAAAAAAGACAATGCCCCAATTGCTGTTTTATGATCACCTTGAGTCTCGAGAAATTGAATAAAAAAAATATCCTGATATGCAGGCCACAGGGGCTGGCTGGCACATTTTGGCCTGGGGTGCAAGCCCACAGCACTGGACCAAGAGTAGCGGCCCATCCTTAACCTGTTTACCTTCACTATAAAGGCGGCAGAGGAAACTGGGCTTTAAATTGTTAAAAGACGGCAGCTGGTTGTGTTTTCATGTTGGGATTGCACACGCAAACTAATCCCGCTTAGGGCCTGTTCACACCTGCGTCAGTGTTTCCGTTGAGCAGCAGAACAACAAAAATATTGTCTGGCTTCAAGTCATGGTCTGCGCTATTGTTTCCGGTATTTTTACCCAGATCTGTGATAGAACCTCCAAAGCAGATGTGAATATGCTCTTACCGGCATATTGTTCCTGAATACTTCCGCCACACAATGATCATATAGTGAATAATATTACCATACTGTTACTGAACAAAACCAGGGGCGTAACTAGGAAAGATTGGGCCCCATAGCAAACTTTTGACTGGGCCCCCCCCCCTCCCCTGAGTGTCACACAACCCCCCCCTTGTAGATAGTGCCTTTTTTTACAGCCCCCCCTGTAGATAACGCCATATCCCCCACTGTAGAGAACGCCATACAGCCCCCCTGAAGATAGCACCATACATCCCCCTGTAGATAACGCCATACAGCCCCCCTGTAGATAACGCCATACAGCCCCCTGTAGATAACGCCATACAGCCCCCTGTAGATAGCGACATACATCCCCCTGTAGATAACGCCATACAGCCCCCCTGTAGATAACGCCATACAGCCCCCCCTGTAGATAACGCCATACAGCCCCCCTGTAGATAACGCCATACAGCCCCCTGTAGATAATGCCATACAGCCCCCCTGTAGATAACGCCATACAGCCTCCCTGTAGATAACGCCATACAGCCCCCTGTAGATAACGCCATACAGCCCCCACTGTAGAGAACGCCATACAGCCCCTCTGTAAGTAATGCCATACAGCCCCCCCTGTAGGTAACACTATACAGCCCCACTGTAGGTAACGCTATACAGCACCCCCTTTAGGTAACGCCATACAGCCCCCCCTTGTAGGTAACGCCATACAGCCCACCCCCTTGTAGGTAACGCCATACAGCCCCCCAATGTAGGTCACGCCATACAGCCCCCCCTGTAGGTAACGCCATACAGCCCCCCCTGTAGGTAATGCCATACAGCCCCCCCTGTAGGTAACGCCATACAGCCCCCCCTGTAGGTAACACCATACAGCCCCCCCTGTAGGTAACGCCATACAGCCCCAAACCCCAAAAAATATCTGACCTATAGTGTGTCCTACAAAAGACATGTATCCCCTATCCAAAGGATAGGGGATACATCTGTGATCGCTGGCAGCGATAGGGAGAACGGGGGACCGAAAGTCCCCCAAGTTCTCCGCGACTAACCTCAGACTTCAGGAGTCTGCGCAGCTCAATAGAAATGAAATGAGCGCTGGTCACGCATGCGCACAAGCGCGACCGGCGCTCCATTCATTTCTACGGAGCTGCCGACACAGACCCCGGAAGTCCGAGGTTTGTGATGGAGAACTTCAGGGCACTTTCGCTCCCCCGTTCTCCCTATGGCTGCAAGCGATCACTCATGTATCCCCTATCCTGTGGATAGGGGATACATGTCTTTTGTTGGAATAACCCCTTTAATGGCAGAGCGGGGAGAGATCTATACAGGAGCCCTACAGACCATATAAGTGATTACAGTACAATGACCATATAGTGGTAGAAACCGGTTCTACACAGGGGCTCTACAGGCAATATAAGTTATTAAAGTACAGTGACATCCAGTGACCATATAGTGGTAAATACTGGTCCTACACAGGAGGTCTGTAGACCATATACAGCACAGTGACATCTAGTGACTCAGAGGTGACGTCTTCTCAGATTAGATTTGTTCATTTTCCCTTTTCTTCTCCATCCTGCCTAGAGCGCTATGACGACTTCTTCTAGCCACGATCGCCTCTGCAGAATTTAAAATACAGACAAGTTGGTTTCCTGCTTTTCTAGCATTCATCCCACCTAAGCCCCATCCTCTAAACAAACTCGTCACCCACAGTGCCCCAGATAGTAATAATGACACCCACTTTGTGCCCCACACAACAATAGTGCCCCCTTTGTGCAATCATATAGTAAACGTGCCTCCTTTATGCCCCCCATACAGTAATGTTGCCATTAACAGGCCCCCTTCTCCTCCAGGCCCAGTTGTGATTGTAATGGTTGCTACCAGACCCAGATGGAAAGGGACCCCCCGATAACAGTGGGCTGATATTTTTATCCTCTGACAGGAGACCCTGTGGGGATGGTGGCCCTGGGCATTTGCCCAGTTTGACCCCCTCCTAACACCAGCCCAGTAGAAAAGTGTTCTAACAGACATCACAGGTGTAGCGCAGCCATGGGGGTGGTCATGGGAATGATGGGGTCCTAAAAACTACTGGGGGACTGGGCAGCCCAGCTCAACCCTGGCAGGCCAGAGGGGAACATTCCATTCATTTCATGAGGTCATTATGAAGTCCCTAATATTTGGGAACCAGGTAGGGGAGTGCCCGACCACATCTCCCGGAAGCGAGGGCACCCGGTTTATACCAGGACAATAGTTTACCAGCAACATTTTCTAAACTGTAAAGAAGGAAAGGACCTAAAAAGAAGCAGAGCGTGTCCGAAAAGAGGGATAAGAAAGGACACCATCTATCAGTGAAACACCTGCCCCTAAATACCTAGCTTGTTCATAAAGAATTGCTTCATAGCTTGCCACACATCTATGTATTATATATATTATTATTAACCCTGTTATCAGTGGCGTAATTACCGCCGTAGCAGCAGTAGCGGCTGCTACGGGGCCCGCGGCATGGGGGGGCCCGTGTCGCCCGCCGGCACGGGCCCCCACCATGGCCGGAGGCTCCGCTAGCAGCCGCTATGGCTGCTACAGCGGGACGCCACTGAACAGTACGGCAGAGCAGGGAGGTATCTCCCCGCTCTGCCATTAAACAAAAGACATGTATCCCCTATCCACAGGATAGGGGATACATGTGTGATCGCTGGCAGCGATAAGGAGAACGGGGGACTGAAAGTCCCGTGAAGTTCTCCATCACAAACCTCGGACTTCCGGGGTCTGTGTCGGCAGCTCCGTAGAAATGAATGGAGCGCCAGTCGCGCTTGTGCGAATGCGTGACCAGCGCTCCTTTAATTTTTAGTGAGCTGCGCAGACGCCGGAAGTCAGAGGTTAGTCATGGAGAACTTGGGGGACTTTCGGTCCCCCGTTCTCCTTATCGCTGCCAGCAATCACACATGTATCCCCTGTCCTGTGGAGAGGGGATACATGTCTTTTGTCGGACACGCTGTAGGTCGCATTTTTTTGGGAGGGGGGACGCTGTATGGCGTACCCTACAAGGGGGTGCACGCTGTATGGCGTTCCCTACGGGGGGCGCTGTATGGCGTTCCCTACAGGGGGGGGGGCGCTGTATGGCGTTCCCTACAGGGGGGGCTGTATGGCGTTCCCTACAGGGGGGCTGTATGGCGTTCCCTACAGGGGGGCTGTATGGCGTTCCCTACAGGGGGGGGCTGTATGGCGTTCCCTACAGGGGGGGGCTGTATGGTGTTCCCTACAGGGGGGGCTCCGTATGGCGTTCTCTACAGAGGGGGGGCTGTATGGCGTTCTCTACAGAGGGGGGGCTGTATGGCGTTCTCTACAGCCCCCCCTGTAGGGAACGCCATACAGCCCCCCTGTAGGGAACGCCATACAGCCCCCCTGTAGGGAACGCCATACAGCCCCCCCCTGTAGATAACGCCATACAGCCCCCCTGTAGGGAACGCCATACAGCCCCCCCTGTAGGGAACGCCATACAGCCCCCCCTGTAGGGAACGCCATACAGCCCCCTTGTAGGGAACGCCATACAGCCCCCTTGTAGGGAACGCCATACAGCCCCCCTGTAGGGAACGCCATACAGCCCCCCCTGTAGGGAACGCCATACAGCCCCCTGTAGGGAACGCCATACAGCCCCCCTGTAGGGAACGCCATACATCCCCCTGTAGATAACTCCATACAGTCCCCCCTGTAGATAACGTCTTACAGCCCCCCTGTAGAGGACGCCATACAGACACCCCCTGTAGATAACGCCATACAGTCCCCCCTGTAGATAACGTCTTACAGCCCCCCTGTAGAGAACACCATACAGACCCCCCCCTGTAGATAACGCCATACAGCCCCCCCTGTAGAGAACGCCATACAGCCCCCCTGTAGAGAACGAAATACAGACCCCCTTGTAGATAACACCATACAGCCCCCTCTGCAGATATCTACAAAGGTGGCTGTATGGCGTTATCTACAGGGGGATGTATGGCTTTATCTACAGAGGGCTGTATGGCGTTATCTACAGGGGGGGCTGCATGGCGTTATCTACAGGGGGGCTGTATGGCGTTATCTACAGGGGGGTTGTATGGCGTTATCTACAGGGGGGCTATAAAAAAGGCACTATCTACAAGGGGGGGGTGTTGTGTGACACCCAGGGGAGGGGGGGCCCCAGTCAAAAGTTTGCTATGGGGCCCAGTCTTTCCTAGTTACGCCCCTGCCTGTTATTATATTCCCTTATTATACCCTGATGTACTCCTCACAGCTTACAAATACCAGTAATACACCAAAAACTACTACCTCTCATAAATACACTAACTTGTGTGGTTTTTCAAATGGGTTCACTTCTTGGGGGTTTTCACTCTTTTGGTTCCTCAGGGACAGTGTAAATGTGACATGATGCCCGAAAACCAATTGATCAAAATCTAGAGTCCAAAAGCCAAATGTTGCTGTGTCCCTTGTGAGCCCGCCGTGTGCCCAAACAGCAGTTTATGACCCCAAATAGGGTGTTAGCATACTCGAAAGAAATTGTGTAACAAATATTGGGGGGCTTGTTCTCCTTTATTCCTTGTAGAAATAAAGACATTTTGAGCTAAAACTACTTATTATTGGAAAAAATAATAATTACATTTTCACTGCCCAATTCTAATAAAATCTAGAGGGGTGTAGAATCCAAAATGTTTTTTTTTCGGGGAGGGGTCTCCATATCTCCAAACTGTCCCGGATGCCAGGCAGTGTCCTGAGCGGCCGATGGCATGTCACGGTGTCAATTGCTTCTGCATCCTCAAGACGCAGATCAGATCAGACCCGGCGTACCAGCTGCAATTTCACTTTGCATGGCTTGGCCGCGGACTGGCCCCCAAAGGACCCTCTGGTTTGCTCTGGCACCGAACTGCATCGGTAAGCTTTGCTTACTAATGCAGAGCAGAGAGCCATTGGCCCTCTGCCCCGCCGCTCACAGACGCAAGGGACATCAGCGTTGCGGCGCAATACATACCAAAGAGGTAGACAACGCGCCCATTGGAAAGAGCTCGGCCACACTTGGCTTGTCCCATTCCCTTTGTTAATAGGTGCGCAAGAACAACTTGTGCAGAACTCTCTCTCCAGAGCAATGGCATTGCTAGCAAACAAGGGGAGGATGATTTGTCTCAATGGTCATGGAAAGAGCATGTATCACCAGGAAACTAATGGACACAGTGCTCACCTTAGCGCTTCTGCCACTTCGTTTAAGCAATCGGTGGGGCTCTCAGTGCCCAGACCCCCACAGATCAAGACTTTTGACATGTCACTATGACCTGTCAAATTTTTTTAGTAGTTTAGTTTAAAGCCTAACATTTTAATTTTCCCCATTTGGAAGGAAAGTTGCCAAAAAGTGGAGGTTCACTTTAACAAAAGAATTGTTGGTAAATGACGTTGCATACTCACAGTGGGTGGCTCAGGGAAAATATGCATTTTATTTATGGAAAAAATCACAACCTCTGGGAACCCGGAGCACTAAGGCAAAGGAAATCAGAATATTTTTAATACACTCACTAAACATGAAAGAAGAATAAATGAAAAAATAAACTGAATATTTGGAAAGAGAAGATAAAATGTGCAGTTATTGTGAGTCACAAATCTGTTATCGCTCAGAAAATGTCATCAAGTCATTCATCCTAAATGTGTTATTTATTTTTTTGCCATAACTTAATGATCCTGCCGGAGAACAAAGTTCAGACTGAGTAGCGCAGTCAAGTTAGGGCTTGAACTTCTATTTTATTGATGAAAAAAGTATGGCGTGTCTATGTATCCCTATTGACTAATTGATTTTAATTAAATTCAACAAATCTTCCCTAAGAAAAGCTTGAGAATATTGCCCTTCTCCTCTTTTGGAATGTGTTCCCATTTTTGGTAAATAATAGCAGATTTAATAATACAGATCTCCCAAGCATCAAGGCCAAGGGGGCATTCTGCCCTGGAAGCACTATTGCAACGGGGCAAAACCGATTCTCACAGAGGAACCATACAGTGGCATAAAGATTCCCTATAGGTTCATGTTTTTAGTTCGTAGGGACTGCGCACGGTTAGTGCATGTGACATTGAGCCCTTAAAATGGTTAACTGCTTTGGACAATCCCGTTTCGTTAGACGAGTTCCATGATTGTACGTGGATCACATGCTGCTGGTACCACCATCGATCAGCTGTAAATTGTGGTGGAATTCGGCCGCAAATGATCATTTTCCATGAAGCGCCACAACAAGGGAAATTAAGCAATACATAGTCCCCTTGGAAATCATGGAATGTGCACGGGCATGCTGAGTCCTCAAGAGAGGTCTAAGAGATGGAGGTCCTTGACAGTAGACCCTCTCTATCACCGAACAGGTTCTTTGAAAATGTGATTTCTAAATCATACAATTCCTATAGACTGTAGAGTAAAGTTAAAACATTAAAACCTGCAAAAAAACAATAGGAGAATTGCTGTTTTTTTTTTTGCCAAACCCTCCCCCCCCCCCGCGCAAAATGAATGAAAGTTAATCAATAAATTATATGTACCTTTAAAAGGCACCAATAAAAACTACTACTCATTCCGCAAAAAACAAGTCCTCATACAGTTTTTTCTATTGAAGAAAATTTATGAAGCCATGAAAAAAATTGCTTGGTCCTGAAAGGCCAAAATAGGCTGGTCTTTATGGACTTTAAGGAGTTAAAGAGCACCAAAAAACTAGCTGTAAAGACCCCCTACACACGGCCGTGATTAGAGGCACGGCCGTCCGCAGACGGCTGCGGACAGTCACCCACATTTGAGGGCCGTGCTCCGTAAAATCAAAAAATAGGACATGTCATTTCTGCGGCCCGGACACGTAAATATATAGGGAGGAGTCCGTGGGCAATAGAAATGAACGGGCCTGTACTTTTATCCTCAATTACGGTCCGTAAATTGCGGATCAAAATTACGGCTGTGTGCGTGGAGCCTAAGACAGTAAGGCCTTATTCAGGCGAACGTGTAATACGTCCATGCAACAGATGTTAAAACAACGGCCATCACACGGACCTATGTAATTCAATGGGGCCGTACACACGGCCGTTGTTTTGACGGACCGTGTGAAGGGTCTGTGAGAAAATAGGACATGTCCGATTTTTTCACGCTTCACGCATCCCTCCATGGACTCTAGTCTATGGGGGATGCGTGATAACGCGTCCCGCAGAGCACCGATGCCCCTCGGACGTTTTTCACGTCCGAGATGTGCAATGCTCGCGTGAATCTAGCCTAACAGTTTTTCCTGGATTGTATCTTTCGAGCTGCTTAAAATAGAATCCACAGTGTCCCCAAAAGCAGTACCATCCACACAGTGCTCTCCATAACATTACCATCCACACAGTGCTCTCCATGGCAGTACCATCCACACAGTGCTCCCCATAACAGTACCATCCACACAGTGCTCCCCATAATATTACCATCCACACAGTGCTCTCCATAACAGTACCATCCACACAGTGCTCCCCATAACAGTACCATCCACACAGTGCTCCCCATAACAGTACCATCCACACAGTGTCCCCCATAGAAGAACCATCCACACAGTGCTCTCCATAACACTACCATCCACACAGTGCTCACCATAACAGTACCATCCAAACAGTGCTCCCAATAACAGTACCATCCACACAGTGCTCCCCATAACAGTACCATCCACACAGTGTCCCCCATAGAAGAACCATCCACACAGTGCTCTCCATAACACTACCATCCACACAGTGCTCTCCATAACAGTACCATCCAAACAGTGCTCCCAATAACAGTACCATCCACACAGTGCTCCCCATAACAGTACCATCCACACAGTGTCCCCAATAGAAGAACCATCCACACAGTGCTCTCCATAACACTACCATCCACACAGTGTCCCCCATAACAGTTCCATCTACATTGTCCCCCATAGAAGAACCATCCACACAGTGGCCTCCATAACAGGACCATGCACAGAGTGTCCCACATAATAGTCAGTGCTACACAGACTGACATGGAGTGTTACATAGACAAAAGTATCATAGGAGTGATCCATTTAGACTCGCCAGAAAAATTATAATTGCAACATTTCAGAGCCAGGGGCCACAAGTTTCTGAATACGGTATTTAATGGCATTATAGCCAATATAGTTATCACACTTATAAACTTTTGTCTTTTTTAATGCAAAGTACTCTCTGGCATGGAAGATTCATGTGAGCAGCTTACATTTACTGTATCTTCCTAGTCCTGCAGTGATATCTATGATCAGTGCAGAGAATAGAAAATGACGGAACTCTGTTCTCTGTATCAGAATTAAGCCGAAAGAATGTCTGTATCCCAATGGTTCGGGCCACAGAGAATGATGTCATAGTCCATATGTGACCCGGGCCACTGGTTGGGCACCCCTGCTGTAGATGGACTTGTGATGAATGTAAAGGCCATGTCTTAATGCAGAAATATTTTTAAGGGGTTATTTAGCTATAAGACATCACCAAGATCCTTACGAGGAAGGCGGTGGTGGCATTGCCCATGTCACCTCATCCTCCCACTTTACGCTAGTCAGGCAGAGGCTAGTTACATAGTTACATAGTTCGTACGGTTGAAAAAAGACACATGTCCATCAAGTTGAACCAAGGGATGGGAAAGGGGAAGTAAAAAAATTCTACACATAGGAGCTAATATTTTTTTGTTCTAGGAAATTATCTAAGCCTTTTTTAAAGCCATCTCCTGTCCCTGCTGTGACCAGCTCCTGCGGTGACTATTCTATAGATTCACAGTTCCCACAGTAAAGAAGGCTTGTCGCCTATGCAGGTTGAACCTTTTTTTCTCCAGACGGAGGGAGTGCCCCCTTGTCTTTTGAGGGGATTTTACATGGAACACGTTTTCACTATGTTTCTTGTATGTGCCATTCATATATTTATATAAGTTAATCATGTCCCCCCTTAGTCGTCTTTTTTCAAGGCTAAATAGGTTTAATTCTTTTAATCTTTCCTCATAACTTAGATTCTCCATGCCCCTTATTAGCTCCGTTGCTCTTTGTATTTTTTCCAACGCCAGGGCATCCTTTCTATGAACTTGAGCCCAGAACTGAACTGCATATTCTAGATGAGGCCTCGCTAATGCTTTGTAAAGTGGTAATATTATATCCCTGTCCCGCGAGTCCATACCGCTTTTAATACACGACAATATCTTGCTGGCTTTAGAAGCAGCTGATTGACATTGTGCTGTTATTTAGTCTACAATCAACAAGTACACCGAGATCCTTCTCAACAAGTGACTCCCCCAGTGTAGCTCTCCCTAGGACATATGATGCATGCAGGTTGTTGGTACCCAGGTGCATAACTTTGCATTCATCTACATTAAACTTAATTTGCCAACTGGAAATTCGCTTGCAATTCACGAACATCTTCCATACACTGAACATTACTTCATAGCTTGGTGTCATCTGCAAGTTGATGCTCCTCTTCCTTCAAGTTCTATAGGATTTTATAGACGGGATGGAAAACAAAATCTTACTAGTTTCAGATTATCCAGTTCCTTTAATAATTGGTAAATTGAATGACTGAATTTATTCCAAAAATTCTGGCAAAAGAGTTTTTTGTCATAGTAAAAAAAATGTCATCTAGTATTTTACAATATTTATGGTAGGAAAGCCCTAAATATATAGAATAGAAAAGTTAACATTATCTTGTCTTGACCTGAATAAGCATCTTGAGCAGGTGAATGATGATGTCAGTCATTGGCATGGGGCCCTCTGAACGGTTTGGAGGTCTGAATCTCAAGACGAGGGTAGTTATTTGCGCCACCATTGTCACTGATGGATATACTTCACTAATAAATATGATTACCACTCAATGCCAGATCACTATGGTTCAGTGGTTAGCTCTGGTGCCTTGCAGCATTGAGGTCCTAGGGTCAAATTTGGCCAAGGGCAACATCTGCATGGACTTTGTATCTTCTCTTTGTATCTGGGTAGGTTTCCTCTGGTTTCGTCCCCAAAACGTACTAGTAGGACAATAAAAAAGGGTCTGGTTTTGTTTTTCCAGAAACAGTGTCTCTGTTGACGTGGTGTAATATTGATGTGATGTAGATTGCGAGCCCCAATCGGGCCGACCGCGGTACAGGTGAACACGACTCCTGGCATCATAGACAATTTATGACGCTAGGAGTCTCTGCCCCCCACTCGGAACTGCTGTTCCGCGCGGTACAATTTTGTGCAGTACAGACCAGCAGTGCCGTGGAGAGGCAGGGGCTCCTAGCATCATAAATTGTCTATGATGCCAGGAGTCCCGTTCATCTGTACCGCGGTTGGGCCGCGAAATCTGGCCAACGCACTGACTGTTTTTCACGACCCAAACTCAGTCATGTGCAAGAGGTGTAAGGGTAAAGGACTAATGTGAATGGTGGCAATTTCTGCATAGGGCTTCAGAATATGTTGGTGCTACAATGGCAAAGGGAAATAAATAACATAGATGCTTCATAACCCATTTTATGGCGGGTGACGCAGGTCCCGACTCAAAAGCAACGTCTTTTGGCGTCGCTGTTGAAAACGCTAATGACGGCTACTGTGAGCATTCATGCTCTAACCAGGAGCTGTTGCTAACAGATGCTGTACTTAGAGTAGCCTCCTGAATACAGCGGGATCGGAGGAATCTTCAATTCCAGCTGTTTAACCCTTTTATCGCCGCAGTCCATAACCGCCGCATGATCAAAGGAGGAGATCCTTCTTCCATTGGGTCACCAGGTTTCCCATTGATCGGATCCTAGGCTGGGGAGTCTCTCTGTAGTCAGCCCTTGGGACCAAGAAAGGACCCCATGGCTGTCTGTTCTATAAGCCTGCTGTTAGGGCACACTATATGTGTTATGAAAGTGACACAGTATAATGTATTAGCATACAGGAATTTGCTAATACATTATAAGAATAAAAAAAGAACTTTTAAAAATGTTATACCTTCATGGGATTAACAAAAAATTTAAGAAATAAATTCATATAAAAAAAACAATAATAAAGAAATGTCTGCAAAAAGAGATTATTTACATAGAACCAAAAAACCTACACATATTAGGTATCCACACAACCACAATACCCTGAAGAATTCATTTAACAGGTTATTAAGTGTAAAATGGAATAAAAAAGAAACATAAAAAACAATGCCAAAAATATTTTTTTTCTCTATTTAAGCCGCAAAAAAAATAACATAAATTACAGTCATTTATTTGTACCCCCAAACTGCTCCAAAAAAATATACAATAAAACAAGACCTCATATAGCCACGTCAATGAAAAAGTAAAAAAGTTGTGGCTGCTGAAAGGCAGAGAGGCAAAAACGTAAAAATGTAGCTTGTCATTTAGGCCCTTTCAGGCCTGGCCATTAATGGGTTAATTGTCCCTAGATGTAAGTGTATGGAAGCTGTAAAGAAGTTATTAGAATCAATATATGATGTTGAGAAGTGTAGATAACAGAGCTCTGTTCTGGCTCTACTCAGTGGTAACTCAATATCACGTGTATCTCTCCCGGTCTACTGTCTCCGTAAACATTTGGAAGATCTCCAACATTCTCCCATCGCCAGACGTACCAACTTCACAATCCTCCCACATCGGTTCTAACTTGTTTGAGAATAGCAGAGCCCTGAATAAACAAGCTGGTTTCCTCACACGGAAAAACATGTGCATTATGCCTGACATGAGACAAAACTCCGACCCCTGGCACTGCAAAACAAGACGAGGACTTGTAGAGATGAAATACCTTTGTGCCATGGGGATTTGTCAGGGATCACACCTGTCTCATCACCTACGAAGAATTGTGAAATTCACCTGTACTATCTTGTCCTCTCCAATCCACTGGAACAGAAAACGCTTAAAATAATCTTCATGTTTAAAGAAAAGGCTTAAAGGGGTTTTCCACCCTCTGACAACTGATGACCTATCCACCGGATAGGTCATCAGTATATCATCGGTGCGGGTCCGACACCCAGACCCTGCACTGTTAAGCCTCTCCGATGGCCTGCGGGCACCGGATGTTGTGGCACATAATGCTATGAACGGAGCCCGGAAGCAGTTGGCTCCATACATAGCATAGCGGGCGTGCTGCAGAACTGCAGGTCCGCTCCTATTCTCTAGAATACAGTACTGCAGCTCGGCTGCTATTCCGTGTCCGGAGCCAACTGCTTCCGGCATGTACGTCCAGTGCTTCGATGGCACCGGACCAGCTGATCTGTGCAGGGCCCAGGTGTCGGACCCCCACAGATCATGTACTGATGACCTATCCGCTGTCAGATAGTGGAAAACCCCTTTTTACTCAGGTGGACCTTAGCTCAGAAGTTATGAAATATACAGCTGTCCCTTAAAAAATAGCTTTCCACTTTTTGTAGTGGTGGGGGAGGGGCAGGTGCCTTCATAATCACACACATCATAACTTTTCCTTTCTCCTAATTGACATAATAATCCAGGTAAATGGCACCTATATTCTGATAATGGCACGTGGTGGGGCGGCCGTAGGGAAGTTGATTTTTATGTTACTGTTGTCCAAATTGCTATCAATTGTAAAGGAAGTGTTTATGATAATAGGGAATTGTTATAAATGATGTTCCCTAATATATACAGTAAAGGAGAATTCTCCAAAGGTTCCTTAGATGTAAGCAGGGCCGCACTTAGGGGTGTGCAATCTGTGTGGTCACACAGGGCACTTAACCTGTTACGAATTACGACTTACATGGTGATATTGAAGGGATCCCCTATTGATAAAATGATCACAGTGTGGCCTACTACTGGTTCTCCCTGTCTACCTGCAAGTGTTCAACTTTCCTGCAGAGCCCCCGCAGGGGAAATGATGCATTACACAATTACACAACAGGTCCTCCAGAACGAGAGACAATATTTGTAGCTGATGTCAGCTCTAGCTAGTAGATGAGATTCCTGAACAGGGGGACTCACTCTTTTGACTCACAATTATATCATAGTGTATTTGAAAATGGGTTTTCTAAACCAGACAATCTCTGCACGGCTCCATGCATAAGCTGTATATTTCGTGCCTTATACCTATATGTAACTAAGCCAAGACAGAGTGTCTTATTGGCACCTCCTTACACCCAGTACCTGAGAACATATACTATTCTTCCTGATATAACAGAAATAGTAAAACAAAAATGCTACCCGCCGGAAGAGAATTTATGGATTTAAGGCTCTTAAAGGGGTTCTCCAGTCATAAAAAATGCACAGCCTATCCTCACCTGAATGGGAGAAAGCTGTAATATTATGAACCGCCACTACAAGTGTGTCGACTTATCATAGTATGAGCAGGTAAGGAATGACGAGTAAGCAGCGCTCGCACAAGCGCAGTGGTCCCTTCAAAACAGCTGATCGGCTGAGGTGCCAGGAGTCGGACCCCGATCGATCAGATATTGATCCATTAATTTTGTATGACTGAACAACCCCTTTAACATCATAAGGCAGAAGAATTGTTTAGCAAATTGATCATCGATGTAAAACAGAAATGTAGCAGAGCTGAACTTTTCATTAAAACTGTTTAACTGATATCTCGTGTAGTTCACCTGCAGTCTTATGGAAAACCACATGCGTTACTGACATATTTAACGTATTTTATTCTGTACTGCTTAGAAACACTTTCCCACCAATGCAAAGAAACATTTTCAGAGGACATGACAAACCTTGGCAACCAGCCATTTATCATTTCCTATGCAAGTTTTACTTCCTTACTTTTAGAGATGCTGCTAGAACAGACCCTGGACCCTCGGAAAACAGTTATATGCTCTTAGAAAAGTGTGGCATTATGTCTTCTTTGGTCAGTTCTTTCAGGCATTTACATTGAGTGGGATACAACAGAACTTAGGCTGACATGCCCATGGGTAAATATAATGTAATGGGCACACGTATGCCAAAATCGTGTCCTTTTGGCATAGGTTTGGCCGGGATATGTCGGAATCCTGTAGCTTCAGATGTAATGAAAAGCACAGTTGACTGCATCTTTCTATACAACTGGGTGCTATACAATGTTGTTTTTTTTTAAGGAGGTGAAAGGCAGTTCCACCTGTGAACATGAGGCAGAAAGTTCGTGAAGTGGAATGATCTCTGAATGACGGCCGCCGCTCTCCGCTGCCGCCATATGCATCCTCTGGCTACTGGCTGCCGCATCACTTACTCGGGCTGGTCACGATCTCCATCGCCGCCGCTCTACTCCTGCACTCAATGGTGTGTGCACGCCCTGACCCTCGTATTCTTAGGTCAGTTCGCGCCTAATTATTCACCCAGTGTATAAAGGGATCCTCCCTGTTTTGATCATTGCATAAACAAATTGGTTCCTCCTAGCTTGCTACTGATACTCTGCTGATCCTGTGTCTGAATTTCCTGTGTTTGAATCTGCCTGTACCTTTGACTATCCTTGCATGCCGCCTACCGTGACCACTTGCTAGTGACCCGTTTTGAACCCTGACCTTTTGCTCGACCAACCATGAGTGCCCGCTTGCCACCTGCCCTGATCTTTGCTATGCTTGACACTGTATTCTGTCTGCCGATTTAGTACTATGAATATTTACATTAGCCGTCACAAGGGGAGACTACCCTGGAGGTAGCGACCTGGGGTTTCCAGATCCATGAGCCTGTGTTATTGGCCTCCAGCTTTATAAAAGAGGTGTTAGGTGTATTATGAATCATGTATCTCTGAAACAGAGGAAGTTAAAAGGGTTGACTTTCAGATTGAGCAATTTCGGGCACCCCTGGCAAACAGTGGATTTTGCCAAGGAAAGCCGTGGCCAGCTAGACATATCCACCGGCAGCTACCACCTTTAGTGTAAAATATGTATGGCTCGAGTCCTTCAGAATGGGAGTTGCTCTTGCAGAGTGGCTTTCCATTTTCGCTCATAGAAGGGGGGTCTTAAACCGGAGGTACCCCCCCCTTTGAAACCCGAGCATTTGGTGTACAGGCATAATAGAAAGTCTATGAGCCCGTACACCAACTGCTCGGCTTTCCAAGAAAAGCCGATCAGAAAAAACGATTAGAAAGGAACTGTCACAGCGCTCACCTGAGAACTTCTGTCGCTTCGTTTTAGCGATCGGTGGGGGTCTAAGTGCTGAGACCCCCACCAATCAAACCTTCTCACATGTCACTATTACATGTCCGAAGGTTTTGCAAAATGTAGTTACACTTAAAAATATATCGAGTTTATTTAATTGACCTTTAGAGGCATATTTCATAACTTCTCTCATATCTGTGTTGCAAAATAGATATGATGGAATGTCTTGCAAAATTAAGATGACTGATTTTCAATCTTAGACATGTATAAAATAAGGAAGTTAAGTTGAACTTTTTGATAACAAGAACAGAATTAGAGGACCCGGAGATTTGTAAATCACCTTAGTAACAGTGTACACAGGACATGACAACTTGAAGCTCGGAGAATATTAAATAATAGATATGATGAAACAGTCAAAGGGTTAAACGGTAATGGGCAAAAGGACTGGAGGTAATAAGAACCGACATCCAAGTCTAAAAAGTTAAAACCCAATCATTACAAAAGAAACATGTTTGTCACCATAGTTACATAGCGGGTTAGGTTGGAAATACATATGTTCTTCAAGGTCAGTTCCTAATGATTCCAGGTCCCAAAAATACATTGTAAAATTTGAGTGAAATCCTTTTGCTAAATACGTTGTATTATTAATACCAGTAGTCTAGTGTATTATGGTTTGCTAGGAAATTTTATAGCACAAGATGTTTTTTCCACCACCCGTGAAGATGTTCTTATATCCAATGTTGGAAATTTCAATGGAGTATAAATTACCTAATGTCAATTAACGTGATTTGGACAGTCCTTAGTTTTAACTAACTTTTTCAAATCCTCTCTTAGCGTGGTAGGGGATGCAGAGAGAACAAGGATATGAAGAGTAAGTTTTTAATTAAGGGGTTGGACCAACTCCCTTGTGTGGTCTAGTCTAAAAGCAAAGTTTATTGATATGGACTTCAAAAATTGAGGTTCCAGATTATTTTCTGACCTTGGTAGAGCTTCTCCCTATTGGTTCTTAACCTGCCCTTGTATCAGTAAGTATGGTCTTTTTCTGTGGCTTCGCTCACCTCCATCAGACTGTCTAATATTTTATGGTTGCTGACGTACCGTATCTTTTTACAAGCCTACAACCGGTTTTGTTTTTTTTCTCATCAGATAAGACCTTCCCAGTAGTTTGTTAGTTTTTTTATTATATTTTTTAAGTGCTCAATTTCAGGTCAGGATCAAGGTTGGTGGAGGCCCTGGGACAAAACCGTTGGTGGGTCCTTCCTCAATAACAATGTCAAGTTACCAAGGACCTACTTACTGCTAAATCTAAGTGCTATTATTCCATACTCCATAGTCCTTCTTGACCTATCCTCCTTCTTTCTACACTTTTAATCCCTCTCTTCTCCAGATTCTCTCCTCACTTGGCATCCAAAATCTTTCACTTGGATCGCCTCCGATCTTTCTGGCAGGACATTTAGTGTCTCCATTCTCAATTAATCTTTTGACCATGCCCTCTTTCTGTTGGTGTACCAGAAGGCTCAGTGCTTAGTCCCTTTTTACACCTGTCTGTCAGCCATCTTTTATTTTCTGTCGTGCCGCTTTCAAGGCTTGTTAGCCTTCCCCCATCACAATTGGCTTTTACCCCTAAAATATACTTATCTGTTAACATCCCCCTATCCCTCTCCACACAAGCTTATTGCCTAGGGGTAACAGTTAACTCAACCCTCATATTTAGACCTCAGATCTCTCACTACCTCCTGCCATCTTTAACTCAAAAATATTTTCTATATCTGTTTCATTCTCACAAAGGGAAATAACAAAATGCTAGAACACGCAATTATAATATCCTGGCTAGTCTCCTTCTCCGAACATCTGGCCAAAAAAATCAGACCAACACCGTTTGAATCGATCATTAATTCTGCTGTGAAACCCATCTAGCTTTGCTCCCATTCCTCAAATACTGCCCCCTTTGTCAGTCCCTTCACCACCTGTCCATTACACAAAAAATCTAATTCAATATCCTCACCCTAACCTACAATGCCCTATCAAATTCAGCTTGAACCTAAATTTCTGCTGTCAATGACAACTTTCTTCCTACCACTATTATAACCTTCTCCTAGTCTCATATATGTAAGACTTCTCTCGTGCCTCCCCTTTCTTATAGAATTCCCTCACTCATTTAACCCCTTCCCTCTTTTGCCACTTTTGACCTTCCTGACAGAGCCTCATTTTTCAAATCTGACATGTTTCACTTTATGTGGTAATAACTACGGAATGCTTTAACCTATCGAAGCAATTCTGAGATTGTTTTCTCATGACACATTGGGCTTTATGTTACTGGCAAAATTTGCTCGATACATTCAGTATTTAATTGTGAAAAACACCCAAATTTAGCGAAAAATTGCAAAAATTTGCATTTTTCTCAATTTAAATGTATCTGCTTGTAAGAGAGGCAGTTATACCACACAAAATAGTCACTAATTAACATCCTCCACATGTCTACCTTAGATTTATATAATTTTTTGAACATCCTTTTATTTTTCTAGGACGTTACAAGGCTTTGAACTTTAGCAGCAATTTCTCACATTTTCAAGAAAATTTCAAAAGGCTATTTTTGCAGGGGCCAGTTGAGTTGTGAAGTGGCTTTGAGGGCCTTATATATTAGAAACCCCCAAAAAGTCACTCCATTTTAAAAACTTCACCCCTCAAAGTATTCAAAGCAGCATTTAGAAAGTTTCTTAAACCAATGTAGAGGTGAAATTTAAAAATAAAATGCTTTTGTTGTTGCAGAAATTCATTTTTAATCCCTTTTTTTTGTTTACACAAAGTTTTACCAGAGAAACGCAACTCAATATTTATTGCCCAGATTCTGCAGTTTTAGGAAATATCCCACATGTGGCTCTAGTTTGCTAATGGACTGAAGCACTGGCCTCAGAAGCAAAGGAGCGCCTAGAGGATTTTGGGGCCTCCTTTTTAGTAGAATATATATTGGGCACCATGTTAGGTATGAAGGGCTCTTGCGGTGCCAAAATAGTGGAAATCCCACAAAAGTGACCCTATTTGGGAAACTACACCCCGTAAGGAAATTATCTGGGGGTGTAGTGAGCATTTTGACCTTACAGGTTTATTGCAGAAATTATTTGAATTAGGCCGTGAAAATGGAAATCTACATTCTTTCAAAGAAAATGTAGGTTTAGCTAATTTTTTCTCATTTCCACAAGGACTAAAGGAGAAAAAGCACCACAACATTTGTAAAACAATTTCTCCCGAGTAAAACAGTACTCAACATGTGGTCATAAATGGCTGTTTGGACACGCAGCGGGGCTTAGAAGAGAAGGAGCACCATTTGGCTTTTGGAGCTCAAATTTAGCAGTAATGGTTTGCGGAGGCCATGTCGCATTTGCAAAGCCCCTGAGGGACCAAAACAGTGGAAAACCCCCCACAAGTGGACCCATTTTGGAAACTGCACCCCTTGAGGAAATTATCTAGGGGTATAGTTAGCATTTTGACCCCGCAGGTTTTTTCAGAAATTATTGGAAGTAGGCCGTGAAAATGAAAACCTACATTCTTTCAAAGAAAATGTAGGTTTAGCTAATTTTTTCTCATTTCCACAAGGACTAAAGGAGAAAAAGCACCGCAACATTTGTAAAGTAATTTCTCCTGAGTAAAACAGTACCCCACATGTGGTCATAAATGGCTGTTAGGACACACGGCAGGGCTAAGAAGGGAAAGAGCGCTATTTGGCTTTTTGAGCTCAAATTTAGCAGGAATGGTTTGCGGAGCCCATGTCACATTTGCAAAGCCCCCGAGGGGACAAAACAGTGAAAACACCCAAAAAAGTGACACCATTTAGGAAACTACACCCCTAGAGGAGTTCATCTTTGGGTATAACTAAAGCGATAGAAGACTCTACTAGCTGGCAGGCATTACAATACCACAAAGATTAACTATTTTGCAATTAAGCAAAAAGATGCCCTGATTTCCGGCTAGCTGCTAAAGTATAAACTAAAATATAACTTTTATTGAGTATTATTAAATAAACGAAAAGAAAAAATGACACTTGTTAAAAATTAGCCAATGCTCACTGACAGTGAAAATTTAGCATGGCAGGTTGCAGAGATACACTCGGTCAGTACAGAACAAACACTATTAGGGCATGACCACACATGGCGGAATTCCTCCGCAACTGTCCGCATCAATGCCGCACAGAATCTGCGTTGCAGATTCTGCAGCGGATCTGCACAAAATGTGCAGAAAATTGATGCGGACTGGCCGCTGCGGACTGCAGGAAAAGTGCTTCTCTTCTCCCTATTCAGTGCAGGATAGAGAGAAGGGACAGCACTTTCCCTAGTGAAAGTCAAAGAAATTCATACTTACCGGCCGTTGTCTTGGTGACGCGTCCCTCTTTCGGCATCCGGCCCGACCTCCCTGGATGACGCTCCAGTCCATGTGACCGCTGCAGCCTGTGCTTGGCCTGTGATTGGCTGCAGCCGTCACTTACACTGAAACGTCATCCTGGGAGGCCGGACTGGAGACAGACGCAGGGAGTTCTCGGTAAGTATGAACTTATATTTTTTTTTACAGATACATGTATATTGAGATCGGTAGTCACTGTCCCGGGTGCAGAAACAGTTACTGCCGATCGCGTAACTCTTTCAGCACCCTGGACAGTGACTATTTACAGACGTCTCCTAGCAACGCTCCCGTCATTACGGGAGCCCCATTGACTTCCTCAGTCTGGCTGTAGACCTAGAAATACATAGGTCCAGCCAGAATGAAGAAATGTCATGGTAGTAAAAACAATACGCTCCGCAGCACACATAAGATCTGCGGACTTCATTGCGGAATTTTGACTCTCCATTGAAGTCAATGGAGAAATTCCGCCATGAGTCCGCAACCAGTCCGCCACTGCTCCGCAACAGACAGAGCATGCTGCGGACACCAAATTCCGCTCCGCAGCCTATGCTCCGCAGCGGAATTGTACGCATCGTGTAAACGAACACTGCTAAATTAAAGTGAAAGTCAATGGAGAAACGGCTCCGCTGCGGATTAACGCTGCGGAGTGTCCGCAGCGGAATTTAAGTGAAATTCCGCTATGTGTGAACCCGCCCTTACACTTTGTGTCTCCCTTATGTCCTCATAGATTGTAAGCTCTTGCGAGCAGGGTCCTCACTCCCCAGGTTTGAATTGTAAATGAACTTTGTCACTATGTAATGTCTGATATTGTTTTCATGTTCCCTCTACATTGTAAAGTGCTGCGTAATATGTTGGCGCTATATAAATAAAAAAAAATAAATAAAAAAAAAAAAAGTATTGAGACTGCAGAATGCTGTACTTACAAAAGCAAGATAGAGACTGTAACTGGCTGCCTGTAGAGCATTGAGATTAAAACATAGGAAGAAGCCCCCCCCCCCTGACATGTTTCGCTACAGACGTAGTGTCATCAGGGGTTCAAATGGGGCTACTAGCGGCATTTTCTTAATCCGCCGTTCATATAACCTCGGGCCGCCATGACAGTGGGCATAGGTCCATAAAGGACCAATGTAAACAGAGCTAGACTGGCGAGCCCTCATCTCTAAGACGGTAAGGTCAACTGACCAATAGGAGAGACTGGTGACGTCCACCTATCAGGACCGGGAAACATGCGCATGCACACTAAGTGCATCGGCATCAGCCGAAACGAGAAGTGCGAGAAGGCAGTTAAAGCGCATGTCAGGACACTTAGAAGAATGATGGAAGGATTCTGTAATGCGGTAAATAGAATATATATACATGCTATTGGTACAGATGTAAGGTGCTGGTATAGAAAACTGAAAAAGTTCTGACACTAGATAACCCCTATAAGATGTCGAACAAGGGACAGAAGATAATATATAACCATGTCAAGATAATAATAATGATCCTGATAGGAGAATATTAAGGAAGAGGTTTAAAAGAAGGAATGGACATAGAAAAGGGTATGAGGGTGCCATATATGTGGAAGTAAACTGCTGTTTGGGCACCCTGTAGGGCTCAGAAGCGTAGATTTTGCTTGGTAATAGTTTTGTTTGAGTATTGCTGGTATTTCACTTTATAATGTGGTGGCACATGTAAGCCGGGCAGAGTAAATCAGGGGCATAGTCAGGTGGTATAATAATGGGGTAAACAATAAAATAATCCATAGATGTGTGTTACGCTGTGAAGCAATCATTTCTGCACAGGCCGGTGTCGCACTGATAAACGGTGTCTTTACTTATGCCCCTTTTGGTCCACACTCCACACCTTTTGCAGTTTGGGGAATTTTGCTGGGAAGTGTTGTCCTGGTATAATACGGGCGCCCTCACTTCTAGCAGATATGTTTGGGCCCTCCCCTTACTGGTTCCCTAATTTTAGGGCCCCAATAAATCACCTCTTGAAACAGACGAAATGTTCCCCTCTGATCTGCACAACTGCATATTTTTATTTCCTGACTTATTGGAGCCTTAACTAATTTTATTTTTCATAGACGTAGTGGTATGAGGGCTGTTTTTTTGCGGGACGAGGTGTAGTTATTATTGGTACCATTTTGGGGTACATGAGACTTTTTGATCACCTGTTATCCTATTTTTTGAGAGACAAGATGACCAAAAAATAGCAATTCTGGCATAGTTTTTAGTTTTTTTTTTTATACAGTGTTCACCATGCGTTATAAACTACATGTTAACTTTATTCTGCGGGTCAGTCCGATTTCGGGGATACCAAATTTATAGCATATTTTTATGTTTTACAACTTTTTGCACAATAAAATTACTTTTGGAAAAATAATGTATTTTTTCTGTTGCCAAGTTGTGAGAACCATAACTTTTAAATTTTTTCGTCAACGGAGCTGTATGGGGGCTTTTTTTTGCGAGACGAGCTATAGTTTTCATAGGTACCATTTTTGGATACATGCGACTTTTTGATCACTTTTTATTTAAATTTTTGTAGGGCAAAGTGACCAAAAAACTGAAATTCTGGCTTAGTTTTTTACTTTTTTTTTTTACGCCGTTCACCACATGGAATAAATAACATAATATTTTTATAGTTTAGGCCGTTACGGTCGCGGCAATACAAAATATGTATGGTTTATTTATTATTTTCAGTAATATTGACTTGATAAGGGAAAAAGGGTGATTGTGTTTTATTTTATTACTTGAAACTTTTATTATATTTTTTACAACTTTTTTTTTCAACTTTTCTTTAGTCCCACTAGGGGACTTGAAGGTCCAACAGTCAGATTTTTTTTCTAATACATTGCACTACATATGTAGAGCAATGTATTAGATCTGTCAGTCATTCACTGACACCAAGCCAATTAGGCTTCGCCTCTGGGTGGGGTCTAATCGGCTTCCGTAATGGCAGACAGGAGGCCATTGTTAGGTCTCCTGTTGCCATAATAACAGTCGGCAGTCGTGCGATTGCAGGGCACAGCTACCGATCTGCTAACAACCACAAAGATGCAGCGATCGCATCCGATCGCTGCATCTGAGGGGTTAATGGCAGGAATCGGAGCTAGCTCCGGTTTCTGCCGTTATAGGTGGATGTCATCTGTAACATACAGCTGACATCCACCACTGATGGTGCCGGTTCAGCTCCTGAGCCGGCGCTATCTTGCCGGTGGCTACGGAAGCCTTTAGGCCCCGCCTCTGGGCGGGGGCTGAAAGTTTTCCATGCTAGGCACACCGGGAGACCAGTATTAGGCCTCCGGTTGCCATTGCAGCCACCGACAGCCCTGCGATTTCATTGCTGGGGTGTCGATGAGCTGCAAGCACCTTAAATGCAGCGATCGCTTTTGACGGCTGCATTTAAGGGGTTAATGGCAGGGATCTAAGCTAACTTTGGTCCCTGCCATTACAGCAGGATGTCAGCTGTAAGATACAGCTGACACCCGGGGGTGGTGGCACAGACTCAGCTTCTGAGCCGGTGCGATGCATTTGTCGTAAGTATACGACATTTTGCGGGAAGCACTGGCTTTTCATGACGTATACTTACGACAAATGTCGGGAAGGGGTTAAACAATTATACAGTTAAAAAGGATTTCTAGGGATTAAATAAGTGTATATTTGAAAATAAATAATTAAAAGCACTCTTTAAGATATGGTACGTACCTAATTAAAGCCCTCTTCCACCACGGCTGATGTCTTCCGTTTCCCGCCGCACCTTCTTTACAGTTGCTGTGTTTTATTTTAGAGGGTAACTAAGCTTTTAAAAAACTTTTGACACGTCATAGTGACATGTCATAAGTTCTGAACGGTGGGGGTCCGATCGCTAAAGTGAAGTAGCAGAAGTGCTCAGGTGAGTGCTCAGTGCCGCTTCATTTCTAATCGGCTTTCCTCGGAAACGAGTTGTGTACAGACTCATAGACTTTCTATTGAGCCCGTACTCTGCTCGCTCGGCATTCCGTTTTAGAGATCGTGGGGGTCTCAGTGCTCAGTACCCGACGATCAAAACTTCTCACTATGACATGTGAAAAGTTTTTTAAAAGTTTAGGTACCCTTTAAGTCTAAGGGGATGACTTGCTTGGCTGTCTCCATAACTCCCATAATCGTTAGTGGAAAGGGCCACAGGCATGTGCAGCCACCTCCTCTATTTGTGGCTGCTATAGTGGTTTAGGTGCGAAATGCGTATCAGAGGTGGGATATGGGTACCAGAGGTGGGATGGGGCTCCTGCCAATTGTTTTGGCCCTGCTAATAGCCAAAAAAGATGTACAAAGAATAAAAATCTTTGAATAGAGTTCAAGTAATAAAATTGACAGAACAGACAAATTAATGTCTCTCAATACACAGTAAATGAAATACAGGTAGGGTGCATTAATTTTTTGCTTTCCTAAATCTAAGTACAGTAATATTATTTAGGTAATGGCGTATAGATTTAATATTAATAGTTATACAATTAGACATGGCATTAATGTTCTGGGTCGCCCTGCATGATCAAAGAGATATAGAATTAGCCTACTGCATAATGAGTAACCAGAGGGAAGCTAGAAATGGTAATAGGCATGAAATGGTAATTTACCATATCAAAAACAATCTTTAGATCTACAGCGAATGTAAATACGCAACTCGCATATGTTGGCAACCAGCCATACTCTAAGCTATGTATTGAGAGTATGTAAGACTTATTCTAGAATCATAGCAACAGTTTTACATTATTACATTACAATATTAATGATATCATTACATTTTTATTGTTTATGTGCGGTTTTATACGGTTCTTTATTCACACACATATCTACATTCTGATTTTGAAAATGTTCCTGCTATACAACTTGGAAAATGTAATAGAAATTATAATGATAAAGCAACTAGGGCCATAATAGCAATAGAATACCTACCTCAATTTTGGGACATTAGCCAGACACTCACAAACCATCTCAACATCGATGGTGTCTATGGTCCTGCACTAGTGCATATTACTATGGTAGCCACTTATGCTACTGACCCCTTCGTCCTCTTGTAGTTTGGCCGAAGAAGTAACTATGTTACGACAAATTTTAGAAGATACTGTATAATTCTGTCACAGTGTCTCCCAGGCATCATAAAAATGCATAGTCCCTGCCCTCCTTAGGTCTTGCACTGAATTTGGTGAAATGTTGTAGGGTATGGGAAATAATAATGGACACAACGCTTTATAGCATTAATTGGAAATACACTTTAAATGTGTTGTCCCACTGGATAACTCCATTTTAGAATGCAGCCGCCGAGTCCTGCCCATGGGTCCAGCTGCTAAAGCTCCTAGAGATGAGCTGTTGCCTCTGCTGGGGAAATATGGTATGTCATGGCACCCATTCAAATTTATAAATGACCATGTAAAATGTGGCTGCATTGAGTTTTCCAGAGGGGGATATGTTCTGTGAATCGGCTCTTTGCTCTGGTTAACAGAGTCTGACCACCCTCTAAAATGTCCATATTATCTAATAGGGAATATGGACAGGGGTTGTCCATCAAGAAGGCTCTACATATAAATATAAATTTAGATTTTGGAAAGGGACAGACTCTTTCTAGGGAACATATATGTGCAGAAGTCAGTAATGGGAAATAAGACTTGCAGTCATCTGGGCACACACTCTAGTACCACCCACTGGTCATGGATCCTTTATTACAACTAGGTATCTTCCAAATAATAAGGCCACATCTTGAATATGGAATTCAGTTTTGGGCCTGTTTTAAAATTCCAAATTTTAAAACAGCTATAGGAAGACTTGAGAGGGTTCAAAAGCAGGCGACTAAATTAGACTTGACTCGAAATTGTGCTTGTTCAGCTTGGAAAAAATACGTCTTAGAGGTGATCTTATTAACATGTATAAGTATGTGTGATCAATACAGAGAACTGGCACATAATCTGTTCTTTCCAAGGACTTTACAAAGGACCTGGGGACATTCATTGCGTATGGAAGAAAGACGTTTCAGACATCAATATTGGAAAGGGTTCTTTACATTTAGAGAAGTCAAACTATGGAATGCCCTACCCCAAGAGGCCGAGATGGCAGATACTATGTCAGCATTTATAAAAGGCTAGATTATGTCATGATCCGTGGGTATGTGGACCCACTAGGCCGCACCGCAGTAGTGGAGTAGCAGCTGGCCAAACAACAGTCCTAATGAAAGAGTATCTTTAATAGTCCAGACAGTAATGGAGGCTCGGCAGAGATGAACTTGCAGACACCAGACACATGGTGTATATCAGCAGGCGTGACAGGTGGCACAACACGACTCCAACACTCTAAGGCACAGGAACAAATATAGCACGGGATACAGGTAGCAGGGCATGTGAACAACGGGAACAGGATAACACAAAGGGACCATTTGCTAAGACTAACATGGGTAAACACAACCACGCTCAGGCAATGAGTGAAAGGGCAGAGACCCTTTTATAGTCCAGGGTGATCATGGGCAAGTAAGGGATTATTTTCATGTGCGCGAATTGGCCCTTTAAAGCTGGGCACCCTACGGCACCCAGTGAAGCAACGCGGAAGTGAGTGCTGGCGTCTCCTAGGAACGATGATGCCAGCCAGCACTCACAGAGTCATGGCTGCGGCCGTCGAGGGGTGACGGCCCGCGGCTATGGCCGTTACAGATATTTATTTACTAATGAATGGCATTGAGGGTTATAATTAATCAAACAATGAAAGACGTGTAATGGATTGAGAAAAGTTGGACTTGATGGACCTGAGTCTTTTTTCAACCTACGTAACTCTGTAACAGTGGCTCATTGTAACACCCATGGCCACGGACCGTCGGGATTTCTTACCTCCCGACGGCCGCAGCCATGGATCTGTAAGCGCTGGCCCGCATCTCCTCCTCAGGAGACGGCAGGGGTAATATATACACTACCGTTCAAAAGAAAAGCCCTTTTTTTTTCAATGAAGATAACATTAAATTAATCAGAAATACACTCTATACATTGTTAATGTGGTAAATGACTATTCTAGCTGCAAACGTCTGTTTTTTAATGCAATATCTACATAGGTGTATAGAGGCCCATTTCCAGCAATCATCACACCAGTGTTCTAATGGTACATTGTGTTTGCTAACTGTGTTAGAAGGCTAATGGATGATTAGAAAACACTTGTGCAATTATGTTAGCACCGCTGTAAACAGTTTTACTGTTTAGAGGAGCTATAAAACTGACCTTCCTTTGAGCTAGTTGAGAATCTGGGGCATTACATTTGTGGGTTCGATTAAACTCTCAAAATGGCTAGAAAAAGAGAGTTTTCGTGTGAAACTCGACAGTCTATTATTGTTCTTAGAAATTAAGGCTATTCCATGCGAGAAATTGCCAAGAAACTGAAGATTTCCTACAACGGTGTGTACTACTCCCTTCAGAGGACAGCACAAACAGGCTCTAACCAGAGTAGAAAGAGAAGTGGGAGGCCCCGCTGCACAACTGAGCAACAAGACAAGTACATTAGAGTCTCTAGTTTGAGAAATAGACGCCTCACAGGTCCTCAACTGGCAGCTTCATTAAATAGTACCCGCAAAACGCCAGTTTCAATGTCTACAGTGAAGAGGCGACTCCGGGATGCTGGCCTTCAGGGCAGAGTGGCAAAGAAAAAGCCATATCTGAGACTGGCTAATAAAAGGAAAAGATTAATATGGGCAAAAGCACACAGACATTGGACAGAGGAAGATTGGAAAAAAGTGTTATGGACAGACGAATCGAAGTTTGAGGTGTTTGGATCACTCAGAAGAACATTTGTGAGACGCAGAACAACTGAAAAGATGCTGGAAGAGTGCCTGACGCCATCTGTCAAGCATGGTGGAGGTAATGTGATGGTCTGGGGTTGCTTTGGTGCTGGTAAAGTGGGAGATTTGTACAAGGTAAAAGGGATTTTGAATAAGGAAGGCTATCACTCCATTTTGCAACGCCATGCCATACCCTGTGGACAGCGCTTGATTGGAGCCAATTTCATCCTACAACAGGACAATGACCCAAAGCACACCTCCAAATTATGCAAGAACTATTTAGGGAAGAAGCAGGCAGCTGGTATTCTATCTGTAATGGAGTGGCCAGCGCAGTCACCAGATCTCAACCCCATAGAGCTGTTGTGAGAGCAGCTTGACCGTATGGTACGCAAGAAGTGCCCATCAAGCCAATCCAACTTGTGGGAGGGGCTTCTGGAAGCATGGGGTAACATGTCTCTCGATTACCTCAGCAAATTAACAGCTAGAATGCCAAAGGTCTTCAATGCTGTAATTGCTGCAAATGGAGCATTCCAAGACCAAAGCAAAGTTTGAAGGAGAAAATTATTATTTCAAATAAAAATCATTATTTCTAACCTTGTCAATGTCTTGACTATATTTTCTAGTCATTTTGCAACTCATTTGATAAATATAAGTGTGAGTTTTCATGGAAAACACAAAATTGTCTGGGTGACCCCAAACTTTTGAACGGTAGTGTAGATATTACGTTTGTGTCCGCCAACTACCAAGGGTCTTCTTGTATTTCCTTGTAATAATAGAGTTGGTCCCCCCCTCTGCAGCTAAAACAGCTTCCACTTCTACAAGATTTTGGAGTTTGTCTGTGGTAATTTTTTCCCATTCATCCAGAAGAGCCTTTGTGAGGTCAGACACTGATGTTGGAGGAGAGGGTCTGGCTCATAATCTTCGTTTTATTTCATCCAAAAGGTGTTGGATGGGGTTGAGGTCAGGACTCTGTGTGGCCACTCAAGTTCTTCCACGCCAAACTCACCCAACCAACCATGTCCTTATGGACCTTGTGCACTGGGCACAGTCATACTGTAACAGAAAAGAGCAGAACCCCAAACTGTTCCCACAAAGTTGGAAGCTACAATTGTCCAAAATTTCTTGGTATCCTGAAGCATTAAGATTTCCCTTCACTGGAACTAAGGACCCTTGAAAAACAACCCCATAGCATTATCCCCCCTCCACCAAACTTTACAAACGTTACTTACAATTGGCACAATGCAGTCAGGCAGGTAACTGCATTGTGCCAACTTATAACTTCATCCGAAGCTTGGCATTGTGCTTAGTGATATGAGGCTGGCATGCAGCTGCTCGACCTCCATGTCATGAAGCTCCCAGGCATAGTTTTGTACTGATATTAATGACAGAGGAGGTTTGGAGCTCGGCAATTATTGAGTCAGCAGAGCGTTGGCGACTTTTATACACTATGCGCCTCAGCACTCGGCTCTGTAACTTTACGTGGTTCCCACTTCGTGGCTGAGTTGCTGCGGTTTCTAAACGCTTCCAATTTACAATAATATCACTCGCAGGTGATGGTGGAATATCTTGGACGGAAGAAATATCACAAACTGACTTGTTACATCGGTGGCGTCCTATTACAGGACCGCGCTGGAATTCAGTGATCTCTTTACAACGACCCGTTCTATCACAAATGTCTGTAAAGGCGACTGCACGGAGAGTGCTGAATTTTATACATCAGTGGTAATGGGACTGAATAAAACACCTGAACTCAATGATTAAGAGCTGTGTCCCAATACTTTTGTCCATATAGTGTATCTCAGTGCATAGGATTACTGTGTTTTGTGCTTCGAACAAGAGAGCATGTGATGAGCAGCGAGTTCTACATCTGTACATTGTTCCTTCCAAGATACTAAACACGAATATGATTTACAATCCCAACATGTGGAGACAAGTGCCGTCTTTGGTTCTCCCAATACACAACGTAACAAAGTATTTCGTAGAATTTAGACGTTAGTGTGATGTCTGCTAGAAAACGAAATCACAGACTGAACATTCCATTCTTAAGACGGCTAATGGGTGTAGGAAGACATTAAGCTCCTCCAGCCTGTAGCCAGAAATGTTAAGGTTGTTTGTGAACAACCATTTATGAAATACTCTCTTAGGCCAAGTATTCCTAAAGGCAATGCGGAGTCACTGAGTCCGGACCCCTCACTGTACCCAGATCTGCATCAACATGTAGCGGTCCATAGTAAAATAGAAACCTCCACACTTTACTATGGAAAAACTATTATGAAACAACATTGAGACATTGGGGGTGGGAAAGGGGATAAGTAACCCTGGTCCATCCCGGGAAACAAAAGAGTTTTCCAGTCTTGGATAGTTATAACACTTGGACCATGTCTTCCAACTATTCTCCATGGTTTGAATGAACGATCCACAAAAAGTTGACCATTCATTTTTTTTTTAAAGAAGACCAAGACAAAAAGATCTCAATTTCAATTTGATAAGAGCCAAAGGTGAAGCAAGAGATCCATCTGGAGACTTTTTTGGGCAGTCCCATTATATGACTGATGTACAAGAGATGTAGAAATCGTTTGCATTTATGAGTAAGTGAACGAAATCATGACTTATATCTGCCTGATTTTATGTTTGGCATTGTAACAAGGTAATATATAAGGAAATAGTTATAACTCTGTCAGGCTTGCTGAGACACATGTTCAAATAGACCGTTTTGCATATATGAGTTGCTTTTCTGTATTTCCCACATATTAAAAGCCAATAAACTATGTTAAAGATCACTCAACGCAGGCTGGAGATTAACAATGATAAAAAATTACTATACGTACAAGATAGCCCAGGAAGGCAGAAAAACAGAATACTGTATATTGCTGCGGATGTACCATGGATATTTGAGTTCCTTATAAAAAAATCTGTATATGGAAGTCATTGTCAACAAAAAAATGGAACACATTGATTCCAGATTGGCCATTTTGGTGGGGTCTTCTGGCAATATATTGTATATGGATTCTGGCAGACTCCGTTGATTCTTGCCGGACAAGTGTAAAAACCATATTCTGAGCAACTTGTTGAAGATTTTCTATTGTTTCCTCTGAGACGAGCATTACCAGAGGTGTCAGGTACCTCTCATCCTAAGTCCATAGTGATCAACATTTTGCGATGGGGTTGAAAACCGCTGGCAAGGTAATTTTTTGGTCTGACAGTTTTTGCACGTGGCTAGCTTTATCAAGGTCACCCTACTAAGCCAACCTTTAGGCTGGGGCTACCAACTTTTGTTGAACGGCAATCATAGACATTTGACTTGAACTTGACTCCCCCCCCCCCCATATCTTTGTCACTTACAGTACATGTATTTTTTGTGTAACTGTGGTGGGACTAAAGTCTGTGTGTAGTCCCAGCCTTAGGCCTCATGCCCACTTCAGTTTTTTTCTTCAGGGTATAATCCATTTTTTTAACAGATATCACACTGACGCATTCATTTTAGTGGGGCCATGCACAATCCCGTTGTTTTAATGGAACCGTGTGGCCGTTCCGTCAAAAATAGGAAAGTTCCTACTCCTGTCCGTTCTTGACGGAACTGTCTTGGCCTTTTCACTGGTTTGGTCCGTGAAACAATGGACTGCACACGGAAGCCATCCATGTGCGGTCCGTGTTTCACAGATCTGTCATTAACGGCCGTACGACGGTCAGCGGAAGTGTGCATGAGGCCTTACGCTAAACTCAGAATGAGAGAAGTAAGACTTTCAAGATAGATGGAAACCCTCAGCATGTCAAAGACACTACACATATACCTGTAGCTAAAAATAAAGAAGATCTAAATACCCTTTTAAAGTTAGTTAGCTACAGGAACTATGGAACTGTCATGACAATAGGAAAGACTGCTAACTGTAAGATTCATAGTGAAGACAGAAGTAGAAAACCGTGTTTGCCTATGTAGGTCACTTAATAAAGTGGTCATCTAGTAGATGATTACAAGAAAAAAAATTACAATGGCATTCTTGTCAATTCCTATGGCAAGCAAAATGTAATTTACTAAGCATTTAAAGATTATCATTTCTCCCTATTGTTATATAATAGTCCCTATATGTCATGCTTACCAGAAATTTATTTTCCCCAGTGCTTGATGCTTAGCTGCTCCATTAGGGCAAAGCTCTGATCTGTGACTACTGTTTCGCTACAGTGCCTACAGGGAGACTGCGGTAGTCTGAGACACACCTCCTGTCTCATCATTGGTTCAGACTACTGCTCTCTCCGTCCCCAGTGCAGCTCTGCCTCCTCAGATTGGCTGCTATGTATAAACACAAGTTGATCACAAGCTCACTCGGAAGTCAGTTCATACACATCTGATATTTATTACAGCAAGGGAAAAATAATTATGAAATACAGATTACTATACCACCAGTGAGAAAAAGATGAACATACCTAATGAATTTACCTAAAAGGGGGTAAATATACTGAGACAAACTATTGTAAGGTACAGAATAGTAGAACAACACTTAAAGGTGTACTTACCATAGAGGCAGCCCATTGTTAAAGAGGCTCTGTCACCAGATTTTGCAGCCCCTATCTGCTATTGCAGCAGATCGGCGCTGCAATGTAGATTACAGTAACGTTTTTATTTTTAAAAAACGAGCATTTTTGGCCAAGTTATGACCATTTTCGTATTTATGCAAATGAGGCTTGCAAAAGTACAACTGGGCGTGTTGAAAAGTAAAAGTACAACTGGGCGTGTATTATGTGCGTACATCGGGGCGTGTTTACTACTTTTACTAGCTGGGCTTTCTGATGAGAAGTATCATCCACTTCTCTTCACAACGCCCAGCTTCTGGCAGTGCAGCACTGTGACGTCACTCACAGGTCCTGCATCGTGTCGGCACCAGAGGTTACACTTGATTCTGCAGCAGCATCAGCATTTGCAGGTAAGTAGCTACATCGACTTACCTGCAAACGCCGATGCTGCTGCAGAATCATCTGTAGCCTCTGGTGCCGACACGATGCAGGACCTGTGAGTGACGTCACAGCGTGATCTCTGGAGAACACGCTGTGTCTGCACTGCCAGAAGCTGGGCGTTGTGAAGAGAAGTGGATGACACTTCTATACACAACGCCCAGCTAGTAAAAGTAGTAAACACGCCCCGATGTACGCACCTAATACACGCCCAGTTGTACTTTTACTTTTCAACACGCCCAGTTGTACTTTTGCAAGCCTCATTTGCATAAATACGAAAATGGTCATAACTTGGCCAAAAATGCTCGTTTTTAAAAAATAAAAACGTTACTGTAATCTACATTGCAGCGCCTATCTGCTGCAATAGCAGATAGGGGTTGCAAAATCTGGTGACAGAGCCTCTTTAAGGGCCCCTTGAAGGGTGTGGTCCAGGCCTGTTTGGTCTTATAGCCTTTTCTTCTGGGTTAGTGAGGGCCTGTGCAGGATAACAAGGGGGAAGGGAATTGCTACAAAGCTCATGGAAAGAACGTAAAGGAAGAAACAAACGACATTTTCTTTATTGGGTGGTAAAACCAGCACCATAATGAGGGGTCCGTTTTGATCACTGCTACCAGAGTCTGTATCTTTTTTTTTTAACAACCGTAACTCTAAGAAGAATGAATATAATAAGCAGCAAAAAGTAAAATAAATACTAAGGGAATTGGATAAGATAAAGAAAATTGGAAGCATCTGGCTTATAAACAGAAATGAGTATCATTTTAATGGGTAATAAAAGCTATATAAAACAGACAGCGAAACTTGGCATTTGTGGAACTAATTATCGTTGTCTTTTAGCCCATTTCTGGGGAGGTATTTATTGCAGAAATAGCACAATGCTTCAAAGAAATTATTTGTGAATATACAAAGATTATAAAACTGGAGTTTATTATACATGTGATAGAAAAACAAGGCCAAAATCCTATTCAAAGTTATTGTAATCTGCCAATTGGTCACAGACTTCGTGCAGAACCTGCACTTTGTATTAAAGAGGAGACGTAGTCAGTGAGCTAAGTAGAAAAATGATGAGCGAGCTATCAAAAAGATCAATGTTAGATTTGTATTCTTCCCATCTAGGCACCTAGCTCCTACTATCGTCTTCAATGCTATATACACAGTGCCCAGTGAGTGCCATAAAGGTAGTAAAAAGATAAAACACACAAGTCGCGCTCCACAAAGTGAGATATTTATCCAAGGAAGGGATCAAGCCCATCCCGTAACGCGTAGTCAAGAAAATATAACTGTACTGTATATCGTTAAAATACCGTAAATATAGCAAAGGAAAGTAGAGCCACTTACTGTAGTACTGCCAATGACCACATGGCTGATCACACGATCACCGTGATGTTGGTGCTGGGTCAGAGCTATTTGGTCTTATTAGACCAATATTAGTTGTGATTTTGATATCACAAATGCATGACTATTTCCTTGTAACAGGGGGCTATGGTAACTTATGTTTCAAGTTTCTAGCCTATTTGCAAAAAAAATTATAATAATAATAAAAAGTTAGTAAAGGGAAAAAAAGCTCAACAAAATTAATCTGCAGTCTAAGCTTCACTCAAAATATTAACATGATATTTAAGGGACACATTAGGTGATTTGGAAAAGTTAAATTTAAATTTTATTTTTTTGTATGTACAATTCCCAAAAATTGTATACAAATGATACATATATAAAGTCCTTTTAGGAATGAAAATGATTTTCCTTACAAAACGTCATTAGAGGGATTGTTCTATTGGGACAGCCCAGCTGAAACCCCCAGCGATGACAGATGATTGTCAGGGGAAAGCTGTGGGTGAACACCCATTTCTCCTGCAATGGCCACTGCAGGAGAAATGTTATATTACATGGGATTTATTCAAATGAATGGCCTCATTACAGTCGCTTTCTATTCTGGCTAGTAGGGAGGGGTTATATGGACAGGAATTGTTCTAGTGTAATAATCCTGTTCATGTAAAAAATTGCCTATTTAAAAGGTGTCAATATGGGAGCTGAATGGAGACTTTCCAAAATCATGCTAATGCATATACCCTAAGAACTAGATTTAAAAAAAAATTAAAACATTCACAATAGATATTAAAAATAAAGCTGACCTCTAGAATCCTGCTTTACTGTATTCAGTATATTTGTGTCAGGTACCTAACATTTTTTTCTTTTAATTGACAGTTTAGGTGCTTGCTGAGATCCTCAGTGATCCCCAGTGATCAGCTGTAATGTGAAGGTGGACCGGGCAAGTTATTACAGTGCCACCACAGGAGAAATGGAGCATTACACTGTGCTTATTGAAATCAATGGACTGTCCATGTAATGCCCTTTAAAGTCACTGTCCACTATGGTTAATAAATGGTGGCCCTGAATGGAGGACCCCCTTTCTTTTAACTCAGAAATTTATATAGGCATAGTTAAGTATATACAAATGGGTTTTCTAAATCAGACGAAACTTTTAATAACCACCGTCCATATGTTGTTTTTTTTCTCTTTTGTCTCTATTTCAATAACCCTCTTTACGACATTAATACAAAAAACGAAGAGAGTAGAGGTCTCCAAATGAATTTTTTAAGCATTGCAACTTTCCATTTCTAAAAATTGCTAAATTACCATAAATTCTTCTAGGTAATATATATATATATATATATATATATATATATATATATATATATATATATATATATGTAGACAAGTGATCATAAAGCCATTTTTTTGGGAACAATATTAAGTTATAATTAATATTTTTAGATTTTACTACACCGAGAATATGCCCTGCGTATACTTGAAAATGATCTTTTTGGAAACGGTGCAAAGGATAAAAGGCTCCATGGACAAAATAACAGCCAGTAGCAGCCTGTAAAGTTTTAATGAAGAGTTCACAGGAAAATATAGCTTCCTCTGAGGCATATCAAATTCCAAGTTTTTAAAAATGTGTTAAGGTTTTACGTTTTTATTACTACATTTATTCAGTGAGCAAGTAAAAAATATAAATCTACAACGCCGTAATTGTTTGGTATAATTAAGGCTGATTAACAGAGTCTTAATCCTTAACAATTTACAATTTCTAAAGACAACCCTTGTCCATATGCCCTATTAGGGAATAAGCACGTATAGGGGGGTACTCCGTCCTGTAAGAGCAGATAACAATCTGGCGGACACGAGGGTCATTTATCTACATGGCCGCCATATAATATTACATTTGCAGGGGAAAGCTCTGGTGGCAAAGGCTTTCCCCAGCAAAATCAGTGTGTGTCAGGAGTTGGATCCGCAGTGTGGCAGCTCCCATATGAAAGAGTTGTCTGCGACAAAACAAAAAATGTAAAGAAAAAAAAATAAAAATAAAATATATATATATATATATATATATATTTATTCTTATTTACTATCTACCTATTTAATTATATCCAAGTCAATTATTAAAGGACTTATCTGGAGAGATAAAATTGGTGGCGTATCCTCTCGATAGGGCATCAATATCTGCTCGTTGCGTGTCCGACTCTTGGTACCCCTGCCGATCAGTTATTTGAAGGAGTCGCAGCAGTCTTGCGAGCGATGATTCCGCTTCATTCCTTCCACTGCTGCATACTGTCAAAAGCCGACACACTTTTAGCGGCGGTTCACATGATTACAGCCTTCTCACAACTGAAAATAGGCCATACATTTTTATCTCCATGGATTCTCCCTTTATTGTATTAAACCATTCTTTATAACTGCTCTCCACAGAACTATATACAATAGAGACTAAGGAATCAAAGGGTTACATTTTTCTATTCCCAAAATGATCTGTCCATGATTTTTCCTAGATTCTTTTCTCATTTATAAACTATTCCAATGCACATTTTCAAATTTGCATTTGCCAATTTGTCTAAGGAGACAACAACAGATATTACTACGGTTTATACCTAGATAGGCCATGTATTTATGCATCCACCAACTAGTATTCCTACTAGTTAGAAGGGTCCATCGACAATAAGTATTTCACAAAGTATCCCCCTGATGGGACCCCAGCGATCAGCTGTTTTCTTTGAAGAAACCTGTGTCCAATTTCCCTACAGCGCCATCAGAGGGGAAATCAAGCATTTACGCAGTGGCCATTCATATCAATGGGTTACTCGTGTAATGCAGGACAGGTCCTGCAGTACAAGAGACAATGTTTTTTAACCACTCTTGGCCAAGAGATGAGGACCCCGTCATCTATTAACTCAGAATTCGCTTATAGGGTATATGATTTTTTTTTTTTTTTTTAACTACACTACCCCTTTAAATACCATATAAAAGATCAGCTGCCTCAATTGGCAAATGTTTACAACAGGGTGAATTTTTTCAATTGAGCCTATGAAAAACAGCTCCAGAAACGGCTCAAGAAGTGGAAGTGACATGCTCCTTCTTTTTACGCAGCGTTAATTTACGCACGTTTTTAAAAACAGTGGCGTAAAAAAAACGCCCCGCCTGAACATAACGTCATTTTCCCCATTGATTTTTGTCACAATCTAGGGGTATGTGGACCAACTAGGCAGCTCCACCATAGCTGGGAGGCAGCTGGCCCAATAACAGTCTATATAAGGATTATGCTTAGCACAAGAGTACCTTTAAGAGTACAGACACTAGCAGATGCTTTGACACGGATGGAGCTGAACACGGCAGATGACGCCAGACATGGCGGATGACGCCAGACGTGGCAGATGACAGCAGACGTGGTAGATGACAGGACACGTTGGAGATGACAGCAGATGTGGCAGATGACAGCAGACGTGACAAATGACAGCAGATGTGGCAGATGACAGTAGACGTGGTAGATGACACCAGGCGAGGCAGATGATAGCAGAGGTGGCAGATGATACACACGACTCCAACTAAAGGCTTAGGTACGGGAAACAAAACAGCAACAGGATACAGGGAGCAGGATACAACTTAGGGACCATTTGCAATACGAACATGGGTAGACAACAACGCTCAGGCAAGAAGTGTAAGGGCGGAGCCCTTTTTATAGTCCAGGGTGATCTGAGGATTGGTTAGGGAACCTTTAGTAGGCACGCGCCGGCCCTTGAAGGCCAGGGACGGGCGCACGCAGCTTAGCTAACAGTCCAGGGAAGGATGGCCACACGAGCTGGAGTCTCCAAGGAGGGAGACAATGGCAGGAGGCCAAGAGTCTGCGGTCGTGGCCGTTCGATGGTGGGGGACGGCGGCGGTCTGCGGCTTCAGCCGTAACAATTTCAACGGGCAGATGTTTGTAGACGTTCAGCTACCGTTTTTTCAGGCATATTTCGAGGCGTTTATGTCCCGAAATACGCCTGAAAACTCTGCGTATGAACATACCCTAAAGCTTGTGAATTCACCCATGGGTTTAACAAGCTGTCTTATCCTAGATCATGTGTCTCAAACTCGGCCGGGTAAGTGGGCCGCATATAGAAAAAATGGGAAGTTGACGGGCCGCATTACTTTCAAATTTGATACAATACAAAATTATTGTTAATCAATTAGTTATTTGATCTACTATAACACTACATTACTATAATAATAATAATAATAATAATAATAATAATAATAATAATAATAATAGCACTACATTACTATAATAATACCGCTAGGTTTAAAATTTGAGAGATTTCTCCACGTGCTTATTTCAACAATCCAGTTTTCCAGTTTAAATGTCGCTAAATGCAGTCTGGCGGCTCAGTTAGCAGCGTTTGGCAGACACACATGTCAAGATTGGGCAGCCCCTTTTTAGATAGTGCCACAGTGCCCTCGGTAGATGCTGCCGCGGTGCCGTCGGTGGATGCTGCCGCGGTGCCCTCTGTGGATGCTGCCGCGGTGCCCTCTGTGGATGCTGCCACAGAGTCCTCTGTGGATGCTGCCGCAGTGCCCTCTGTGGATGCTGCCACAGTGCCCTCTGAAGATAATGCCACAGTGCCCTCTGTAGATAATGCCACAGTGCCCACTGTAGATAATACAACACATCACTAGATAATGCCATAGTGTCCTCTGTACATACTGCCACAATGCCCTCTGTAGATGCTGCCACAGTGCCCTCTGTAGATGCTGCCACAGTGTCCTCTGCAGATGCTGCCACAGTGTCCTCTGTAGATGCTGCCACAGTGCCCTCCATAGATGCTGCCACAGTGCCCTCCATAGATGCTGCCACAGTGCCCTCCGTAGATGCTGTCACAGTGCCCTCCGTAGATGCTGCCAGTGCCCTCCGTAGATTCTGCCACAGTGCCCTCTGCAGATGCTGCCACAGTGCCCTCCGCAGATGCTGCCACAGTGCCCTCCACAGATGCTGAACCAGTGCCCTCGGCAGATGCTGCCACAGTGATGTCAGGGGCTTGCCCATAGCTGGAGTCCCGGAGCAGAGCCGCTTCTAGCACTCTGCCTGGGATTCCAGCTCTGCTCCTGATATCACTGTCCATATATGTACAGAGATGTCAGGGGCAACCCCAGAGCTAGAGTCCCGGGCAGAGCACAAGTAGGCTCTTCCTGGGACTCCAGCTGTGCTCCTGACATCACTGGGACTCCTGCTCTGGGGAAGCCCCTGACATCATTGTTGATGTATGGACACCAATGTCAGGGAATTCCACAGAGTTGTGGAGCAGAGCCGATACTAGTGCTCTGCCCGGGTCTCCGCTCTGGGGAAGACCCTGCCACACTGTCCATATATGGACAGTGATGTCAAGAAATTCCAAAGAGTCCAGGAGCAGAGCCTATACTAACGCTCTGCACGGGACTCTGGCTCTGGGGAAGCCCCAGACATCGCTGTTCATATGTGGACAGCGATGTCAGGGAATTCCAGAGTCTCGGAGCAGAGCAGATACTAGCGGCTATGTGTCCCGCGGGCCGCAGATGACAGCCCCAGGGGCCGCATGCGGCTCGCGGGCCGCGTGCTTCAGACCCCTGTCCTAGATCAATGGTTAGCTGCTTCTAATAACAGTCCACTGTTACCATGGAGAATGGTTTTTATGTAGGCTCCTTGAAGGCAACAATCTACCCTCTTATGTCACACGGCTTGTCATTATGAGATGTAAGATGGAGTATTCAGAATAGTCAGGCAGTACCGTGTCAAATTTTAGCGGGAATAGATACATTGGTAAACCCACACCATAGATTTTTTTTTTAAATTGCTTGATGTTCAGACACTCCAAATTTCAACAATATGCAGTATGTGCCTAATTGGAGACCATCTGTATAAAGTACCCAGGAGGAAGAAGGTAGTCGAAATAATTTAGCAGTTCCTGACTACACAGGTAAACTCCCTTATATAACAGTGATGAAATCTGTCCATGACAACTCCTCAAAAACAGAAATAGTATTCTACCCCCGAAACAGAATGATTCTTAACTATGTTTTTGGGGTTGTAGCCAAGCGGGCACCATGTTTCATATCTGGGGAGCCGTCCTAGAGCATTAAGATTTTTTACATGGGTCTACCATCTAATTCCACACCCCAAGTCCCCTCTGCCATCTTACATATTCTGAAGCACTCTGGTAGACCGATACCTTATATCTTAGGAACTCATAGTATATAGCCCAAAGTGAAGCTAATTAATGTTGAACTTGTTAAACATAAGCTGACCGACATACTGAAACGTACATAAAGTAGATGTCGTAGTACCTGGTGTCTTGGATTGCTTACTTGGGGAGATCCGGGGATTGGTCAGGGGTCTACTTCGTTTGCCTTTACCTTTCTAACCACCACATATTTACTAGACATTCTATACTTCGTGTGTTTAATTTTGGAATATCCCTCCGAGGTTCAAAAATTGGATGTGTTTTTGGTTTATAATACTATTCTTCATTTTTGCTTTTTTCCTTCATTATTTCAATATTTTCATAGTTTTGCAATTCCATGTATGGTATCATGTTCCAATCTGGTTACATTTACTATTTAGGTTTTTGCATCTCAAAATGTATTGTATCTAAAAAGAATAAAATCTGAATTTTGCATAATCCACTTGAAAAATGCTATCCCCAAACCCACTCATCAATATTAACTTAAAGAGAACTTTGACCTAAGTGTATTCATAACAATATATAAAAAAAGTAACTTCAAAAATACGCCTATGCTATAATTTAATCCCTTTGCCAATAGTGTGAACATAACATAGGGACAGCCCATGCAGCTGCTAATGTGCCAATAAGAAGAGGGATCCCAGCTCTTATGGGTTGTGTGACAAAAAAAAGTAATGTTAAAAAGAGCCAAGGAGTAATGCTTGTCAACTATAGGAGATGGGAAGTGGGTAGGGAGTAACAAGCTCTGAACCCTTCTGATAAGGCATCGTAGGGTGTTATGGGATGAAGGGGCACCAGGGTCCAGGGGCTTCCTTTGCTATACCTATCTAATAAATGGGCCAGCATTGAGATTCTTGTCTTACTTAAAGGGATTTTTTGAACACAGAAAGTATTGGCATATCATTAAGATATGCCATCACTCTGATCAGTAAGGTCCGACCTCTGGGACCCCAGCCGATGCTGGAAATTAAGGGTTTTTCACTGAAATGGAGCTATACTGGAGATCTAGAATATCGCAGTGCTGGGAAAAACAGTGAAAAACAAGATTGTGGGGGTCCCAACAGTCAGGCCCACCACCGATTACAAAATCCTAGCAATATGCCATCACTTTCTGTGATGGTAATAACTCTTTAATATACGGAGAGTAATTTCAGCCTAACAAAATTGATTTGTAAACTGGTCTTATAGTATATATGATCTATATCACATAAAGCTCAGATTATGGCTTCTCTATTTTTTTCCATATTAGAGAAGCACTTCGGAAATTTTTTTTTCATCCTAACTCACCAAAAATATTCCAGCAGTGTCATTTCTTCTCAGCTCAGTTGCTTCTATACATTTTGAACTCTTTTATTACAGGCAGCTATGTCATGTGATCTCAGCCTGACCACCAAAATAGACCATGTGTAGACAGGAGGTCGCTCTCCCCTGGGGCTTCCTGTGAAGTACAGGATTACATCATCACCTTTAAAATCCCTCCTGGCAGCACTGAGACTCCTCCCCACCCAGCTCCACCCTCCTTGTTACACTGTATGTCCCCATGCATATAGTGCTGCTGAAGAGATCATATCTGCCCTATCTAAGGGAGCAGTAGTGCAGTGATATAATAGGTGAGTCCATACTATGATTAGCTGCAGAGTTATAAAACTCCCCTGACTCACACTTACAGATTATACTATCTGTGAGTGCTGTGTGCAGTGATATAATAGGTGAGTCCATAAAATTATTTTCTGCAGAGTTATAAAACTCCCCTGACTCACAGTGACTGTCTATACTATCTGTGAGTGATGTGTGCAGAGAGTATAGTGTATTTCTATGAGATGCATCTCCTCTGTCTCCTGCTTGAAAGGGCTTGAAACAAATCTATCACTAGCAGGAGTGTGAGGAAACAAGGTGAAGCTGCATCACATAGGATACACTAAGACTCTGCAGTGTGAGTACAGAAGTTCTCTGTCACTGACCTATCAGAAGCAGGGGGAAAAGGAGACCGGTTGGAGATGCATCATATAGGAATACACTGGGACTGCAGTGTGAGGATATAAGTTATGTGTCATTGATCTATCACTTGCTGCACTTAGAAGACAGAGCAAGTGAGGTATAATAAGACTCCACCCCCTTTGTAAAGTCAGAAGCATCATGGGGAAAGTAGTCTGCATTAGGGGAACCATATCAGAGGGAAAGAAGAATACCAGATGCCACACAACCCATCAATGGCTCATTATCTAGTACAGGTATACACAAGGCATATGTCACGTAGGGTTCTTGGACCCACTGGGCCGTACCGCCTTGGTGGTATGGCAGCTGGCCAACAGGGTGCAGATTAAAGTCTATAGTTCGTATAGGGTACCTGTAGCAGCTTGGACAGTAGCAAGGCAGGCTCGGCTGGGACTAGGCAGCAGGTAGACGTCAGGCGTGGAGTAGCAGGACAGGCGTGGAATACAGCGCAGCACAACTCTGGCTCTGCACGACACATGACCAGGATAGCACGGGATACAGGAACAGGAACTAGAACAGGAACTGGAACAGGAACACATTAGGAGACCATCGCATAGACAAACTTGGGGTACGACAACAACGCTCAGGCATAGAAGCAAGGGGCTGAACCCCTCTTATAGTCCAGAGCACTCATGGGCTGATAATTCATTAAAGTCCGGTGCGCTGCCCCTTTAAGAGCAGGCACGAGCGTGCGCGTGCACCCTACGGGATCCGGCCGAGGTGAGTGGAAGCGAGCGCTGGCGTCTCCTGAGGAGGAGACTGGGGCCAGCGCTCGCCAACCCATGGCTGCAGCCGTCAGGGGAGAATGAACCTGACGGCCCGAAGCCACGGACATGACAGGATATAAAAGAGCCTTTACATTTTTCTTTAGTAATAGCCTAAGCTGCACTATCTAGGCAAAAATGAAAACAATTGCTGAAAGGGTTCTTTAAATTACATAAAAATGTCAAAGGAACTTCTTGTCTCCATGCAAAAATTTAATATTTCCTATGCCGTATAGCTGCAAAAGAATTCCAGATTGAATATCATACAATAGTATTACTATTTTATTGGACATTCCTCATCTTGTGGTGTATCTGAACATCATTAAATGACATTACAGTCCAGGTTGACGATTATTAATCCTGTTTACTTTGGCGTTACAGTGATTACAGAGCACTATTGCACCCTGGCAGAGTTCACTGAGAGTCCTGGCACTGACTTCAAAGACAAAACTGAACAGAGATTTCCTACCTTTATAAATAGGTCACTGCGCAATTGGCACTGATGTGAGACAGATATCAGACAGATATTATCCGCAGACAGATAAGATTGCAGCCATATCTGCGCACCGGGGATAATGAACTGGACATAAACAGCAAAGGGAAACATATTAATATTGATCAAATGAAAAACCTATATTTTATATATTAATCTGATAAAATGGTATCTGATAGGACAATGTGTTAGAAGTATTTATAAATGTTCCTATAATTTAGAATGTGTGCATTGGTAGCGTAGTGTTTGCAAGAGCTAAGGCAAATAGGAGAAATAAATACAGACCAGCCCAATGTCTGGGAGTGAACTGTGGACATAATTTCTTCAAATGTTCCACCCTTTAAACTTCCAGTTAAGTGGAAATGAAGTTATATAATCTGTTAATCCTTAAAGGGAGACTCCGGGGAAAACTGATACACTGTGTTATAACTAGTGCAGGGATTCTCTTATTTGTGTTCTTTGAACTCATTCGTCCTGTAGGCCCTACACTAAGCCTTTCCTACACAATAAGGGTATGTGCACACGGCTTATTTTCGGCCGTTTTTTGGGCCGTAAATGGCCGAAAAAACAGAAGCAGAACACCTCCACACATCTGCCCATTGATTTCAATGGGAAAAATGGCGTTCTGTTCCGACGGGCCGTTTTTTTACGTGGCCGTTTTGAAAAACGGCCGCGTAAAAAAACGACCGCGAAAAAGAAGTGCATGTCACTTCTTGAGACATTTTTGTAGCCGTTTTTCATTGACTCTATAGAAATACAGCTCCAAAAACTTCCTTAAAAACGCAGCGAAAAACGCAAGTTGCTAAAAAAAATGGCTGAAAATCAGGAGCTGTTCTCCCTTGAAAACAGCTCCGTATTTTCAGAAGTTTTTTAGTAAGCGTGTGAACATACACTAAGGTTTATTACTAAATTTGTCTGTGTCAAAACTGGTGACTGCGCTACATACAGGGTGGGGAGCGCAGCGTAAAAATACCTGCAGTATGTTGAAAGTTGCATGACCGAGCAATCTCTGTTTTGATCCCCCTGGCGCCGCAGTCGCAAGTGCCACAGAGGCGGTCTCTTCAGGTTTAGTGCACCGGGCTCTCTTCACTGAATGTTGTTGGCCCCTCCCCTCTGCTCAGAGTGACAGCTCTAGTGTCCAATAAGGAGATCACTGGAGCTATCAATGAGTCCAGAGAGTGGCACTTGCGACCGAGGTATCGGGGACATAAAAATGGAGGTTTCTCAGTAATGCAACTTGCATGACCAACAACATAGGTAAGGTTATGCTACACTCCTCACTTTGTATGTAACTATGTCAGCCGTTTTGAGGACTCAAAACTGCTGACAGTTTCCCTTTAAAAAGGTTTTTCCCATAATCAAAATGTATCACCTATCCACAGAATAGTTGGCATCCAAACGCTGGTACCCCCACCGATCACGAGAACAGTCTTACCTTGCCATTCCTGGCAGCCCCATATGAATGGAGCAGTAGTGCACATGTGCGACCACCGCTCCATTCATTTCTATAAGGCTGCCGAGCGCTGTCTTCGGGAGCCCGATAGAAATGAATGGAGCAATGGCCGAGCATGCGCACTACTGCTCCATTCATATGGAGCTCCCAGGAACGGCAAGGTAAGAATGTTCTCGTGATCGGTGGGGGTTCCAGCGGTTGGATCCCCACCAATCTGATATTTATCACCTATTTTGTGTATATGTGATAAATATTGAATATGGGAAAAACCCTTAAATAAAACTATGCATTTTGTATTGTATATGAATGTCTGTATTTGTTCCTAAGCTGAATTTGCAGGTCGCCTTTCACTGAAGAAAATGAGAAATTAATTTGATAAATCAGGGTAACTATCCACTGAGGCACAACCATAGTCAAGTCCCTCAGCAGAACAGTGACACTAAATACAAGTCTACCCAAGAATTGCTGAAGAAGAAGAATTGTGGACTTTATACAATAGAAATGATGCGTCTGGATCTAAAGCAGATGTTCATGTAAGAAAACCCCCAACATCTGCAAGTTGAACCCTCAACATCTGTTAGTTACTTAAGGAGGGATGGGCAAAAAATTCATGTCAGACTGACATAGATGAGGAGCTAATCACATTTTAGGTCAAATTTGTGCAAAAATTCATCGTCAAAGTCATCGTATAGGTAAAATATTTTTGTGCAAACTATGTCCAAATCAACGTAACTTTTAAAAAAACTTTAAGAGTCGATAAGAAATAGCTGGACACATCAAGAAGTGATTGGGGGAGGCAAACATGACCAGGGTTGCAGGGAATGAGGGTTGCAGGAATGAGGTGAAAAGTTCAAATGGAGGAGGGGGAGGAAGGTGGAGGAGAAGGGGGGCGAGGTTAACAGAGGGCATATAGGAAGGGTGAGGGACAGGTTCGCGCCATTCACGCCCCAGGAAATCAGTTTAGACCTTGTACTGACCTGAGGCGTGATGCAGGCCCTGATGGAGCAAGTACGGCAGGCTGTGGCGGAACGGGGCATGGCCTGGCTTGAGGAGGAGCTCGGGAGGACAGGTCCGGTGGCATCGGTGCCGGAGTTGTCGGCAGGGCTGGAGGAGGCAGCGGGTACAAGTGCGGCCGGGACGCAGGCAGCGCCAGAGGAGATGACATCCCCCCTCCGGCGGTCGCGGCGGGTGCGGCCGCCAGAGCGTCTTAGCCCGGACGAATTGCCTAGGGCTCGACGCAGGCTTGGGAGCCCCTCGAGGGACGCTCCGGGCCGGGTTTCCGCTTCCACCGCTAGGGGGCGGAGGTCCCGGTCCGGGAGGAATCCCGGTCGCCGGTCGGGCCCTCCGGAGAGTGGAGGGCAGGGTCCCAGGTCGGAGGGACAGCCTCCCGTCTCCAGGTCAGCACCACGTGGAATTGCGGCGGGCCGATCTGGCGATGCACCAGTCGCCTGTCAGCAGGAAGATGTCCCCGGACGGTCACGCAGGCCACAATCGGTTGTGCTGCAGAGACGGAGGGAGGGGGCAGCGGTGGAGGGAGAGCGGAGGCCTGAACGGCCCCTGTTGGCATGCGACACTTATGAGGTCCAGGATGGTGCATACGGCTGCAGAGCCTGCGGCGCAGCTTCAGGCCCCAGATGTCTGGAGGCGGGTGAAAACGGAGGTGTGCCGATGGAGGATGGTCGTCGTGGAGGTCCCGTCGCCCCGGCTGGTGGGAACTCAGCGCCCATGCAGTCTGGTGAGTCGATATCACCATTACATACATTTCCAGCGATATTTAGATCCCCAGGGTTTGGGGGGGGTTCCCAAGGGGAGGCAGTTAGGAATGTTGAAAATAGTGGGTTGTTGTCTACTGTTGGAGGGGGGGGAGATGTTCAGGAATTGCTTGGCTGTGTAAAGGCGTTGCTAGCACGTTGTGAGGGGGGTAGGTTGCCTGCTGCATCCCCGGTTGCGGCGTGGGTCCCGGCAGCGGGGGGGGGCGGCGAAGCGGTGCAACCCCTGAGGATGGTCCCCGAGGTGGAGGTCGGGGGAGTGACGGTTGCGGTTCAGACTGATAAGGATAAGGATGTGGATAGGGTGAGGTTAGATGATAAAGCTAAAGGCGAAGTGTACGTTTGTTTTGAGGGGTTGTTGGGGTCACATTTGAAGACCGAAGTGAAAGAAAAAATTTGGATGGATGAGTACGTAGAAATCTTCTCGCTTCTTCCTTTGGAAAAATTTAATTTAGACAAGGGTAAAAGGTGGGAAAGTAAAAAGGAAGAGGAGGAGAAGCGTCGATATCGTTTAATCCCGCAGACGTTTGTGAATTGGTTACAGGCGTTTGCCATTCTGGCCAGTGTTATAGGGGAAAAGGCGCCGGAAAATTGTTCCGCTCTTTTCGGGTACATGGATGTGATAGGTGAGGCGCATCGCTCGTATGGGGGTCAGACTTGGCTGCGGTATGACGAACAGTTTCGTCAGAGGAAAGCGGTGCGTCCCAACATTAGATGGGATAATAAGGACATTGGCCTTTGGTTAAATAATGGCCCCGGCTAAGTTCGGGCAGTCTTTTCAAGGGGGGGGGCTGGGGTTGCCGGCCCCTCGGGACAATCGGGGGGAGGGACAGGAGGAAGGGCGGGCTTGTGCTGGCAGTTTAACGACGGTCAATGCAAGTTTGGGGCGGGATGTAAGTTTAAGCACTCTTGCTCCTCTTGCGGCGGGACTTCGCACGGGTACGCCAAGTGTTTCAAAAAAGGGAAAGGAAAAGGGGGAAGTGGTGGGGGTCATGGGGCTGACTCCGGTGAGGTGGGAAGAGATGGAGCCGTACCTAAATAGGTTCCCGGATAGGGAGAAAGGCGAGTTATTGTTGCGTGGTTTTCAGTTTGGTTTTGTGATCCCTTCCCCGGTTCATGCGGTCCCCCTTTCCCTACGGAATTTAAAGTCGGCAATGGAGTATCCGAAGGTAGTGTCAGACAAGTTGAGCAAAGAGGTGGGGTTAGGGCGCATGGCGGGGCCGTTCCCGTTTCGGCCCGTTCAGGACATGGTTGTGTCACCGTTAGGGGTTGTTCCAAAAAAGGAGCCAAATAAATTCCGGCTTATCCATCATTTGTCGCATCCGCGGGGTTGTCTGTAAATGATGGCATTGCTCCTGAGCTATGCTCGGTGGTATATACGTTGTTTGACACGGCATTTGAGTGGGTGCGACGGTACGGGGCGGGGGCCCTTATGGCAAAGACCGATGTGGAATCGGCTTTCCGGCTTCTCCCGGTTCATCCGGACAGCCAGCGGCTGTTAGGGTGTTACTGGGAGGAGGCTTATTATATGGATCGGTGTCTCCCGATGGGTTGTTCGGTGTCTTGCGCGTACTTCGAGGCGTTCAGTTCGTTCCTAGAGTGGGTAGTCCGTGAAGTGGCAGGGTTAGAGTCGGTCATACATTATCTAGATGACTTCCTGTGTGTGGGCCCAGCGGGTTCGGAGGTGTGCGCCAATTTGCTGGGGGCAATACAGTGGGTCGCTCAGCGGTTTGGGGTTCCATTATCCCCGGAGAAGACTGTTGGTCCAAGTACTTGTATAGTTTTTCTTGGCATTACCCTGGATTCAGTGGCGATGGAGTGTCGACTTCCTGGGGACAAGCTGGAAGCGCTGCGATTGGAAGTGAGCAGGGCGGGTCGGCTTCATAAGATTCAGCTGCGGGATTTGCAGTCGTTGTTAGGAAAACTTAATTTTGCTTGTCGGATAATGCCCATGGGCAGAGTTTTTTGCAGGAGGTTGGCGTCAGCAACGGCGGGGGTTAGAGCCCCACATCATTTTGTGCGGTTGACACGGGAGCATCGGGATGACTTGGCAGTATGGAGAGTTTTTAAATTTGTATAATGGGAAATCGTTACTGATCTCGCCGGTGGTGGATAATGTGCAATGGGAATTGTTTACCGATGCTGCAGGTAGTGTGGGTTTCGGTATTTATTGTAAAGGACAGTGGTGCGTGGGGCAGTGGCCGGAGGAATGGGTGTCGTTGGGACTGGTTCGTAATCTTGTACTTCTGGAACTCTTCCCGATTGTGGTGGCAGTGGAGATTTGGGGGGAGCGTTTTCGTAATAGCAAGGTGCGGTTCCACTGTGATAATATGGGGGTGGTGTTGGCAATCAATAATGTAACGGCTTCTTCCCCCCCGATGGTGAGGATATTACGGCGTCTGGTGTTGCGTTGTTTGTCACTTAATGCGTGGATTGTTGCGGTTCACGTTCCGTGGGTACAGAATGACATCGCGGATTCTCTCTCTCGCCTACAGTGGGAGCGGTTTCGTCTGTTGGCACCGGAGGCGGATCTGGAAGGGGTCGCGTTCCCGGGATGGCTTTGGGACGTGGTTTGTGAGCAGCAGGAGGTTTGATCAAGTCCTCTCTAGCGCCTGGTACATGGTTGGCGTACGACGCGGCGTGGAGGGACTGGGTGTCATGGTTAAAAGGTTCGCCCGAAGTCGGGTCGATGGAGGAACAGGTGGTAGCTTTGCTGGGGTTTTTGGGATGGGTATCGGTGGAAGGCTGGTCGGTGTCTAAAGTGAATCGTTTCGTGTCAGCTTTGGCCTTTGGTTTTAAACTAAGGGGGTTGGGGGACGTGACTAAGGATTTCTTGATTGTCCAGGCGTTGAAGGGGTTTCGAAAAAAGGGGGTGGGGCGGCCGGACGGCCGTCGCCCGGTTTCTTTCGCGCTTTTAGAGCAGTTAGGTGCAGTATTGGGGAGGGTGTGTTTCTCGGGCTATGAGGTAGCATTGTTTCAGTTGGCTTTTTCATGGGCGTTTTTTTTGGAGCTTTAAGAGTGGGGGAGTTAATTTCCCCTAGCAAGAAGAGAGCGGGGTGTTTGCAAGCGGAAGATGTAACAGGAGGGGGGGAGAGAGTGGAATTCTGGGTAAGGCGGTCAAAATCGGATCAAAGTGGAAAAGGTAAACGGGTGGTTCTGGGGGCTGTGGCGAGGGCGGGGATGTGCCCGGTAAGATGCTACGAGCGATACGCCACGCTACGAGGGTGTAGTGGGGGGCCGCTGTTATGTCAGGAGGATGGTGCCTTCTTGTCAAGATGCCAGTTTACGGCTGTCTTCCGTAGATGTTTGGAGGTGTTGGGTTTGGATAAGGGTATTTATTCACCACACTCTTTTTGGATTGGGGCAGCCATGGAGGCTGCGTCATGGGGTTTGGGGCCTGATGTGGTGAAGCGCATAGGTCATTGGGATTCTGGGAGGTATAAGTCCTACCTGCGTCTCCACTTTATGTGATTTGTTTTTCTCGTCTCAGCATGCTGTTTTCGGTTGGTGTCATCGATGTTATTCTTCTATTTCAGATGGTTCACCTGCACTGGTGTGGATTCTTGGGCACTTATATGTGCACTGGGGGGCGTTAAGGGCTGATGTGCGGCCAGATGGGCGGCAACTGGGGTTCCAAAGGTCGTCGGTGGTGATACGGTGGCTGGGCACGCGTGGCATGGTGTGGAGTCGAGTTTTGCCGGATTTCCATCGGTATGCGCTGTTGGATCGGGTTCCTGATTTGTTGGTCCTTCATGTGGGGGGGAACGACTTAGGTACTCGTCCGTTTAGAGAATTAATTTGGGATGTTAAGTATGACCTTCTCCGGCTTTGGTCCTGTTTTCCGAAGGTGAAGGTGATTTGGTCGGAAATTGTGCCGCGGAGTGTATGGCGAAATGCGCGTTCGGTAGAGCGCGTAAACAAGGCCCGGGTGAAAGTTAATCGGGCGGTTTCCAGCTTTGTGGTGAAAAACGGGTTTTTTTTTGTGCGGCACTACGATTTCGAGGATGGCCAAGGGAAGTATTGGCTAGGTGATGGAGTGCATCTGAATGCGGTGGGCATTGACCTGTGGGCTTTGCTGATTCAGGAAGGAATCGAGCGCGCAATGATGGATGGTGGGGGCTCGCATACTTAAAGGTGGTCTAAGTATGCTCGTGTGGCGGATTGGGGGGTCCTTCGAGTTGGTGGTAATTTGAAGTGGGGGATTCATCAGAGGTATGGTCCCTAACAAATACATAATTGCTCATGGAGATGGGCGTATTTTGGACTCCTGCTGGGTGTTGTCCCGGGGAGTGGTTTTACATACTTGGCAAGCCACTGCGGAGCAGAAAGGTGCCTCTGAGCCTGTAGGGAGATGGCTGGGGGTAAGTAGCTATACAGGGGGCAGTTAGGCGCCAAAGTTTTGGAGCTCCAAGGACTTCCCCTTTCCTAGTAATGTTATTTATAAAGTTATGTTTTATGTTCATGTAAATTTGTTAATAAAATGGCTGCTGTGGCCGAAAATTTCCAACCCACTGTCTCGTGTGTCTCACTGGGGATGGGAGAGTGACATGGGAGGAAGGAAAAAAGGCCTGGAAGCAAGAAAGGGAGTGGACAGTATGAAGGGAAGGTTAAGCAAAAGGGTTCGAAATGGGGCGAGCTCTGTAATCCCATGGTCAAGTTGCATATAAGTCATTATCACAAGGGAGTCTGATTTGAAGCTATACTAGATCATCACTTTTAAGATAGACAAATGCATAAAGTATTATATAGTGCGATTGTGAGAAGGTTTATTTTTTTACATTTTTAGAACAAAAACTCTTGAAAGTGGCCATAAATGTATGCACCTAAATTTTGTGTATAAATAAATACGAAGTATGTGACTTTATGATGTAATAGGCAAGTTGCTCAAAACTTTATGATCACCAGATGGCTATTTTTTATTTATTTTTACTTAGGGTTTCACAATTTTATCACTTAGCCGTACAAAAATCCAATATGATTCATATTACATTGTTGTATTATACATTACATATCAAGTATAGCAGACAGATTTCCCCTAAACTTCCCCTGTTCATACCCTCATGATAATAATAATGCTCATAGCAGTGGCGGTAGTGCCAGCTTCACCTCACAGTATCCCCGTAGTTCCGGCCCATTGTAGTGTCCATTGTGCTATATAGGTGTAGAAGAAGAATCTTTGTGCAGGAGAAGGACATTATTACTAATCGCTATTACTAAAATAGTGTTGGGTTTTGTACAAAAATGGATGCCGTTTCTGCCAAAATACTGAGCAGGGGTGGACCCAGACTGCAAAGAGCCCCTGAGCAAGAGTTGTATAGGGCTCTTTTGTATTCCAGCTGCCAATTTGATGACAGTGCCGTGTTACACATACACCACCTCGTTCATGGCTCTTCAGGAAATGCCTCACCTTTAATTGTGAGACATGAAAGGCTTGAATAATTGTAGCCCCCACATATTATTTAACCCCTTCCCGCACTATGGCGTAAATGAATGCATAGGTGAGCAGTGACTTCGCGCACCTGGGCATGCAGTTACGTCCGTGCTTTAAAAGTTAATCGCTGCATGGCGCTACACCGCAGCGGCGGTTAACTTCTCAGTCAGATGTCCGGGCAGACAACAAGGGACCAATTGAAGCGGTCCCTTGTTATAGATCGCTCCGATTGGTTAGTCAGTGCAGATTTAGCAATCGGAGCTTACTTCTTAGAAGGAAATACATCACAGGCTCTGATCTCCTCTGTTGGAGTCACAAAGTCGAGGACATCAGAGCTCCGTGTCGTGTGAAGAGAAAATAAAGTAAAAAAATCACATAATATCCCCATTAACCCCTTTATCACAGTGTGTAACTGATCAGGCCCCCCCCCCCCCCCGCCATCCTCTCCCAGTCTATAAGGCAGCTTTTTTTTTGTTTCTTTTTTTTTTTTTTTATTCATAAAACTCTAAAAAGAGTTTAATTAGTGTCCAATTAGTCAGTGTTAGTCAGCGTACGTGTTAGTCGGAGTCCATTTAGTCAGTGTTAGTCAGCGTACGTGTTAGTCAGCGTCCATTTAGTCATTGTTTGTCAGCGTCCGTGTTTGTCAGCGTCCATTTAGTCAGTGTTTGTCAGCGTCAGTGTTAATCAGCGTCCATTTAGTAAATTTAGTCTGTGTCAATTTATTTAGTGTCAGTCAGTGTCAGCATCACTTAGTTTCAGACCGTCTGTTAGTCAGCGTCAGTCAGTGTGTGATTGTCAGTTAGTCATTGTGTTTTTGTCAGTGTAGTTTAGTCAGTGTTAGTCAGTTTTAGTGTCATAAAATAAAAAAAGACAAAAAAATAATAGTGTACGTTAGTATTTAGTGTTTTATGTAAAAAAATGAAAAGACCCCCAAAAAATTTTTTTCTATACATTCACTCATATACAATAAAAATGGCCCGAAAAACCTTTACTGCAGAGGAGGCGTATGAGATGCTGGCAACGGACAGCTATACTGAGAGTGATGCTGGGTCCGCTTTTGCTCTGTCCGACTCCTCAAGCGACACCGAGGAACCCTGCCTGCTCTCTTGTCCCTGTGCGTGGTGCAACACCCACCACCACGTCACGGCCTGTCTGCATCCAGGCCTATAATAAGTTCATGGGGAGAGTGGATCTTTCTGACCAGATGCTCAAGCCTTACAATGCCATGCGGAAATCCAAAATTTGGTATAAAAAAACTTGCTGTGTACTTCATCCAAATGGCATTGTACAACTCCTTTGTAATTTACAGGAGCACTGTTCAGGAGGGGACATACCCGGAGTACCAGGAGTAGGTGATCAAATCCCTTGAATGGAATGTGGCAGAGGTAGGAGAAAGTTCTACCCCTGCCCCCTGCAAGTACGGATGTCCCCAGGATAGTTCCAGGGCAGCACTTTCCTGTTGAAGTGCCGCCAACAGAAAAAAAAAAGGTGCCCCCAGAAAAAGTGTTGTGTCTGTGCCAGAAGAGGCATAAGAAAAGACACGACATACCAGTGTAACACCTGTCCCACCCACCCTGGACTGTGTATAAAGGAGTGCTTCCGGATATACCACACCTCTCTGGAGTTCTAAATTTTATTTTCATCCATCCCTTTCATTTATAATTATAGTCCCTTCCATTTACTATTAGTGCCTTTGATTTACCATAACCATTTCACCATTTAAAAATTGAAGATCCCCCATAACAAAACTAAATATACTAATTATACCCCTAGATCAATACTTAGGATTTGTAATATGGTGTAGTATCTGCACAATTTTTTAGGCCTATGCAAACATCCACGTAAAATAAGGCCTCAAAATCCTTGTGGTGTTCCAATACTTTCTGGCCCTGCCATATGTCCAGCAACAGCAGATTAGGGCCAAGTTGGGGGTATTTCTAAACTCAGAGGAAATGGGCCAATAAATGTTGGGGTGCTTTTTTTCACTTGCATGCTCTGTGTCTGAAAAATATGTCTTATAAATGAAGCATTTTTGAAAAATTTAAAATGTTCTTTTTCACGCCAGATATCCACAAGATTCTGCAAAAAAACAATGGGGTTAAAAAAGTGATCACACCCTTAGAAAAAATTCCTTGAGGTGCGTAGTTTTCAAAATGGGGTCACTTTTGGGGGGTTTCCACTGTTTTGGTCCCTCCAGTGCATTGCAAACGCGACACGGCACTGAAAACTATTCCAGCAAAATCTGCGATCCAAAATCCAAATGGCGCTCCTTCCCTTCTAAGCGCTGCTGTGGGTCCAAACAGCAGTGTATTACCACATATGGGGTATTGCCATAATCGCTTTGCTTTACAAATGTAGGGGTGCATTTTTACCTTTATTCCTTGAAAAAATAAAAAATTTCTATATTTTTTCAGAAAAAAAGTCGATTTTCGTCTTCACACACCATTTAAAATAAATTTAGCAAAAAAACTGTGGGGTTAAAATTCTAACTATACCCCTAGAAAGATTCCTTGAGGGGTGTAGTTTCCAAAATGGGGTCACTTTTGCCGGGTTTTTACTGTTTCGGCATCACAAGAACTCTTCAAACCTGACATGGTGCCTAAAATATATTCTAAAAAATGGAGGCCCCAAAATCCTATAGGTGCTCCTTTGCTTCGGAGGCCGGTGCTTCAGTCCGTTAGCACACTAGAGCCACATGTCAGATATTTCTAAAAAGTGCAGAATCTGGGCAATAAATATCAAGTTGGATTTTTTGGGAAGAACGTTCTGTGTTACAGAAAAAAATGTATTACATATAAATTTTGGCTAAAAAAATGAAATTTGTAAATATCACCTCTAGTTTTCTTTAATTCCTCTGAAACGCCTAAAGGGTTAAAACACTTTCTGAATGCTGTTTTGAATACTCTGAGGGGGGCAGTTTTCAAAATGGTGTGATTTATGGAGACTTTCTAATATATAAGGCCCTCAAAGCAATTTCAGTACTGAACTGGTCCCTGAAAAAATGGCCTTTTTAAATTTTCTTTAAAATATGAGAAATTGCTGCTAAAGTTCTAAGCCTTGTAACGTCCTAGAAAAATAAAAGGATGTTCAAAAAATGATGCAAACATAAAGTAGACATATGGGATATGTGAAATAGTAACTATTGTGTGTGGTATTACTAGCTGTCTTCCAAGCAGATACATTAAAATTTCTAAAAATGGTAATTTTTGCAGATTTTCGATGTTTTTCACAAATAAATATTGAATTTATCGACCACATTTTTTCACTAACATAAAGTACAATATGTCACGAGAAAACAATCTCAGAACTGCTTGTATAGGTAAAAGCATTCCCAAGTTATTACCACATAAAGTGACATGTCAGATTTGAAAAAATCGTCCTCGTCCTCAAGGCCAAAACAGGCTCAGTCCTGAAGGGGTTAATAGTAGGGAACAATATTATTTGTGCTAGGTTTTGTAGCAATGGGCCTCCTTGTCGCGGGACCATGTTTGTCTCCACAGGTTGCACATCTGGACGCCATCCATGAGTCTCACTTGGCATCATAGGTGGTGCAATAGTACCAAATAATAAGGTCGAAATTGGGAATCACAATGTTGGCTATTTTGGCTTTTTGTTATTCAATTTGCCCTGCAAATTGGACCCACAACCTTTTTTAACACATTATGCCCCTCATACTTGTAGACATTTTTACATGTTCGGAGAGCAGGATATAATGGTATTGCTAAGTTGAAGAATTGATTGGCTTTGAAGAGCTAAAGGTGAGCCAAAACTATAGAAATGTCCAAATACATACAATATACTTATCATCATACTCATATTTATGACCTATATTCTAATATCTATCATCATTCAACATATCATAACCACCGTTCCAAGAGCCATAACTTTTTTATTTCTCAGTCAATAGAGGGGTATGAGGGCTTATTTATTGAGGGACGAGCGGTCGTTTTTATTGGTACCATTTTTTGGTACATACAATTTTTTGTGCACTTTTTATTACATTTTTTGGTAGAGCGAAGGTGACCAAAAAACAGCGATTTTGCAGTTTTAAATTCTTTATTTTTCACGTGAGACGCTCCATACATCAGCCCCCACACTAAGACATGCTATTTCGTGGTGCGCGAAGGGGTTAATGTGCAGCGGATGGTGCAGATTGAAAATTAAAATTTTCCACTCATATGCCATTTTAGTGCACTACATGTTATGCCCAGTTAGTGCCACTGAAGACA